>NW_027468640.1:20883975-20901475 GCF_046254945.1 Alosa pseudoharengus
CGCTGGCCTTGCATCATGTGTGTCAGAGTTCACTGCTTGAGCGTTGCTCCAGCTCAGCACCTCACATACTTGAAGGGTCTATTATTAGCCAGTGCTAAACCTGAGTGGGGGGCATGGCTAGCAGTCACTCTGTGTGTGTGTGTGCATGTGTGTGTTTACGTGCGAGACAGTGTGTGTGTCACTGTGTGATAGTGTCTGGGATCACTAGGCGACTAGAACATTTTCTTCCCTTTCTTCATGTAATTGAGGCTTACAGCCTCTTGTTGTAGTACTTTTACAGGATGGGGCTATTTATGGCGAAGGATCTGTGGGAGATGAGGAAACGGTTAATTAATGACAGTCATGAGCCAAACATTTGGCTATTAGTAGAACTAATTAGTCTCACTCGATTCCCAGAAAGCATGTGTTTGTTATCGAAGAAGATCATTAAAACGGGTTAATATGGATTAAGGATGAGATCTTTACTAGTAGGGGGACTCAGAAATGGTCATGAAATACCTGAAACAGAATCATGAACCTTACTAACATACAAATACTCAAAATAGAACCATAATAACAGTTTCCAGATGCACATTATTTGGTCCCATAGATTTTATTGAACATATTTCAGAGACACCTGAGTAGTATTTGACCATCAGTAAATACTTTCATCCAAAACTAAACAGACAGCAATGCAGATAATATGTGAATATATGAACACAAAAATACATAATGAATGAATAACAAATGAACAAGTTTCATTTCACAACTGACAACACAATTACGATTTTTTTTTTCATCTCACAATTGGCAACAACATGTTTCGTTTTGCTACTGTTGCTTAACTTACCCGGATGGCTTGTGTTACAGACTTAAATAGGATTTAGCTAAAACACTTGAAATGTCAAAAGAGATTTAGCAAGTCAATAGTGGCTTTGGCAGCTAAGGTATCTAGTGGTATTCATGCTATTCACAGACAAGTAAGTCCAAGTGGAATATACAGGAGGGGGGTTTTCCGTCTCAATCCTTACTGTCTGCGCCTTAGCAAAGCACTTTCCTTAGGTAACAACCAAGGGGCTACATTTCTTTCTTTCTTCCTATAAACCCTCTGGGGGTACCAAGGGCTGACATTTTAGTATTTTTCTAATCTGAAAACAGAGAGTCCAAAGTGCAACATTATGTCTGTGTATAGCACAAACTCAGCAACAATAACAACAAATTAGTATGAGAATGCCAATATAATAATTGTTTTTAGATTTTTTGTTAAATCAACAGTTTTCAAAACCTATTTTCAGAGGTGCTGAGATATTGTAAAAAAGACAGTTATTGTTTGTGACAAAGTGTTTTGAACTCATAGACACGAGTATTAGCTATAGAAATAGCCCATTTAAAGCAATTATGCATTGGAATGAAATTTGACAAGATTCCTCTGGACTGCAGCTTTTATGTAGAAATAGTGTTATTCCACATATTTACGGCATCTGATCATTTACAGTAAACCAAACTTAATCTCTCCATTTTTACAAAAGACATTGCACTTTGGATAGGGCACTGTGTTTTATTTTGCCATTTGAGATTAAGTACAAATTCATCTGTAAAAGAAATGACCTGTTTTAGGGCCACCTTGCAGGTAACAATGCAGATATCAGCGGCGCAAAACATCCTGAAGTGAGTTGGATTATGCTCCAGTCAGTTTAATGTTTGTTGACGCCATCGGATACCCCAATGCACAAACACCCTGAGGAGCGTTAAAGAGCGACACTTCCCCTTCCTCTGCCGTCGGCCCTGATCCCTCATCCCTGCTGGGGAGGTGAGGAGAGGCGGCTCCCTTGGGCTCTGACAATATTTGTTTCTCTGATGGCTCCCCCGTCTGGCACTCGCTACACCCTCCTCTCAGGGTGGGCTTGGGTGGAATGGAGAGAGAGAGAGAGAGAGAGATTTCTGTCAGTGATGTGTATGTTTGTGTAAAGAGATGTCTATGTCTCTCTGTGTGTGTGTGTATGTATGTATATGTGTGTATGTGTGTGTGTGTGTGTGTGTGTGTATGTGTGTGTGTGTGTGTGTGTGTGTGTGTGTGTGTGTGTGTGTGTGTGTGTGTGTGTTTGATAGAAAGATATCATGTTATGTGCATATAAGTGTGTGTGTGTAAGTGTATGAGTGTATTTGTGTGCATGAGTGACTTTGTGTGTGTGCGTGTGTGCGTGTGTGTGTGTGTGTGTGTGTGTGTGTCTGTGTACCCAAGTTGTATACCTATACCAATACCTATAAGTCTGTCTGTGATTGACTTAATGTATATGTGTGTTTTGAAGGGATGGGGTGGTTTGGGGGTGGGGGTGGTTTTGTCATTCCCTCCCCATCTGAAGGGGATAGGGGCAAAGGGGAAGTATAGCAGTCGTTTATTTGGTGAAGATCATCAGCACGCAACCCCTTAGGCCAATCAGGGTGGTGTGTGTGGGGGGGGGGGCGGCTTTAGGACAGGTCAGAGGCTACTGAGAGGATACTGGTCATTGACTTGCAAACGAGTTGGTAATTAGCCTCAACTCATTTGCAGTGGGGGGAATTAGTGTGTGTGTGTGTGTGTGTGTGTGTGTGTGTGTGTGTGTGTGTGTGTGTGTGTGTGTGTGCCCCCCATTAAGCACGGTTTGTGTGTTCCTGACCGTCTTGTCTTTAGGAATCGGGCAGGCTGATAAGGAGATAATACTAATTAGTTCTCCACCCACATTGCTTGTTAATTATGTTTGTGTGGGTTTACTGGCACTGATGGTAATGCCACCCCTCCCCACACTGACACCGACACACACACACACACACACGCACACACATACACCAAAAAATCAACAGCTCTTTTTCTTAAGCTGAGAGTCTCAGTTTAAGCCTAATTAATTATTCCAAGTGGGGCTCCAACATGGTATACTTGGAAGATGTTACGTGTATTTGTATGTGTGTCAGTGTGTGTGTGTGTGTGTGTGTGTGTGTGTGTGTGTGTGGGGGGGGTGCATTTGTGTGTGTTAGGGGCAAACATATGTAGAAGGAATATTGTTATTGTATATTGCCCAAATATTTGCTAGCTTAGTTGTCGTTAGTCACAAAGAGCACCTTATGCACAGAGGACCACAGGCTCAGTCCCTGCTTCAGTCATTGCAAGCGCACCTGATTGATTAATCACCCACTATGTGGATACTGTTTTTTAGAATTGATTTAGATTAAGTTTTATTTGGTATAATTTGTATTTTAGTATATTTAGTATATTCCCTCAATATCACTTTCTTTGTCTTGCGATATGGATATGGGCTAAATTAGTCTCTGGACAGATAGTCAGTCTTCTCTCAAAAGTGTGTAACCACCTCTGATCTGTTCCATATGAGGGGCCGTCTAGGCCTTAATTTATACTTGGTCTTACACACAATAATCTTGCACATACACCACCATACTCATGCACACTCACTATTATAGTCATTTTACATGTATGTATGAGAGGGTATAGTCGTATATGTGAGAGAGTATAGTAGTGTATGTGAAGGAGTATAGTAGTGAATGTGAGAGAGTATAGTAGTGTATGTGAAGGAGTATAGTAGTGAATGTGAGAGAGTATAGTAGTGTATGTGAGAGAGTAAAGAGTATAGTAGTGTATGTGAGAGAGTATAGTAGTGTATATGAGAGAGTTTAGTAGTATATGTGAGAGAATATAGTAGTGTATGTGAGAGAGTATAGTAGTGTATGTGAGAGACTATAATAGTGTATGTGAGAGAGTATAGTCATATATGTGAGAGACTATAGTAGTGTATGTGAGAGAGTATAGTAGTAAATGTGAGAGAGTATAGTGGTGAATGCGAGAGAGTATGGTAGTATATGTGAGAGAGTATAGTGATGTATGTGAGAGAGTATAGTGGTGTATGTGAGAGAGTATAGTGGTGTATGTGAGAGAGTATAGTGGTGTGTGTGAGAAAGTTTGCATGAAACGGAAGGGAGTTTGCATGAAACGGAAGGAGTTTGATTTCTCAGTTCCTGATTGGTTTGTCAATGTCACTTCTCTCTAGCTAGCCAATTAAAATCAAGGAAGGGGCGGGACCTACACTGTCAACAATGTTCGTGTAGACCTAGTGGTCGAGGAAAAAATCAGCCAAGTCCTATGTGACTAAATATTAAACTACTACTGCAAACCGAATGCAAATTAGGCTACAAAGACATGCGGGGTGCTTATTCTATTGTAATAGCCTAGGCTACCAGCTCCTTTTGTCTGGCGAAGTCACACTACTATACTCTCTCACATTCACTACTATACTCCTTCACATACACTACTATACTCTCTCACATTCACTACTATACTCCTTCACATACACTACTATACTCTCTCACATACACGACTATACCCTCTCATACATACATGTAAATACTTTTTCTACAGCATGGACCCATTGGAGACACACATAATAGACACATTATCTGAGACCTGATCTGTTCAAATAGCATTACAATATTTAAGCCAATTTCCCAAATATTCCTTACAAAGAGAAACAAAATATTTGAATGAAAATGCAAAAAAATCTAAAAGCTCATGCTGACCTGACTACAGGCCTGTCACAATGGCAATATTGCATTTTCTATATAACCATACAATACAATTAACATATCTTGTCTAAGAATGCATGTTTGCCCATATTCTGCTTATTCCATATGTAATTAAACTCCAGTGTTAAATTATACCATAGAACAATTTCAACCCTGAAGTTCCTAGTAGGCCTACTGGATGTTTTCTCAGAAACTCAACTGCATACAGACAAGCTTTATTCTTTACCTTAAATGAACTGCCCAAATTAATCAATAAGGATTTTCTGGAGACCACCATCTCCTTCTCATAGGCTAATATGTGGTCTTTTGTACGAACAACCCTCCAGACAGATTATCAGAAATGGCTAAACCCATCACCTTATAATAAAGCGTGACCCTTTACCTGACTACAACCTCTTAAACAAAACAATCTCAGGCAAACCTTGTTAAATACAGCAAGATCATTTAGACAGGTTAATGAAAGAAGAATCTAATCTCCCTATGTGATCTGAAATTATCATTCCATTTTTAGTTGAAGGCCTAATTTACTTTACACAGACAAAGACTAACCCCAGTTGTAAGCTACCAGACATCTCTTGTCAAACTGTAATAAAGTCAAACATTTTCAATTATTTCACTCTAAAGCCTTTTTAATGTGTGGGGATTGATGGGAGAAAAAAAACTGTTTGTTGTGCCAAATGTGTCAAACAGATGTCTGAGGTTAGCCGGATTAATAAGCAAATTGTTTCCCCAAGGGACCGGTTAATACTAGTCAGGATTCGCAGGGACTGAACCAGCTCACTGGTAATGTCTTGACCCCTGAGAGAGAGGCGGGCAACTGACAATCCACCAGCTCTATAGCCTATAGCTTGTTGCCCCAGGGGTTATGTATTCCAAAGGTTGGGCTATAAGGTGTTACACTGTCCAGATTAATTACTACGGCATTAACTTGTCAGGCTTGTTGGTGCACACCATGTGTCTTGAAGTGTGTTCTTGGTCAAAGGGATGCTTGCATGTGCTACTGATTGTCATGACCTAAGAGCTTGGCAGAGAGCAATCCTTATCAAAACACACACAGGATCCTTGCTCCATTACCATGTAAATATATCTACAAGAGTTAGGCTACCTTAGTGCCAAAGTCAGAAATCTAACCTATGCAATTGATGATTTAGATAACTAGTAAAAAGAAAATTACACATTTATGGTAGGCTTATTCCCAACACTTCAGGATAGCCATTTAGCTCACTTAATGTAGGGCTATCCTCATATAAGTAGTCTAGGGCCTACTAGGTATGTCTAGCCAATTTGCCATCTTAAAATAACACTGACGAATTCAAATAATCTTTCCCCAATCAACAGGTCACCATGTAGGCCTAATTTACATTTAGATATTCAGTGGTGACACGCACTCATTTGCAATTACTGTCCTCCGTTTCCATATTAATCAAACCAATTAAATCACGTTGTTGTTAGCGGTCTTGACAGTTAATGTATCCCTCGGCTTAGTCTAACAAGCTGATCAGGCAGTCACCTGCCCCCCTCTCTCCTTCCCTGCTGCGAAGTGGCTAATGACCGAGGCATATAATCCTTCTCAAAACAACTACAAAGATGCTAATTGTATCTCCGTATAAATACGGGTTGACTCATGGTTCCTCTTTCTTAGTAGAACTTGCTCAACACGCTTTAGAGTACCAAGTGAGATTAGCTTTACCGAGAGGAGCAGGGAAATGGAGCCTTTATAATTAAGGCTTCCTTCTTACGCATCGGTCTCGTCGTGAATGGATATGCGCTCAGGCAACTTTTACACCGATCTTTAGTCTGTCAAAAAAGAGCTCTTTAACAACTTTTGATCGCATAGGTGATTTTAGCCTAAGTGAAGGTGGACTGAACGAAACATGTTCCCATTGCCAATGTTCACACCGGAGCAGGTGGCTCGCGTGTGCGAGAACCTGGAAGAGACGGGGGACATTGAGCGCCTGGGTCGCTTTCTCTGGTCTCTACCGGCTGCTGTACCGGGCTCGTCAGGCGAGGCCCTGAACCGACACGAATCGGTAATGCGCGCCAGGGCCCTTGTGGCGTTCCACACGGGAAACTTCGAGGCGCTCTACCAGATCCTACAGAGCCATCGCTTTACGCGCGAGTCGCACGCCAAGCTCCAGGACCTGTGGCTAGACGCACACTACCGCGAGGCGGAACGGCTGCGGGGGAGGCCGCTGGGGCCCGTGGAGAAGTATCGCATTCGCAAGAAGTTTCCCCTGCCACGCACTATCTGGGACGGCGAGCAGAAGACGCACTGTTTCAAGGTGAGTTTCCCTCGTGTCTACATCACTAGTATTTTCTAAACATATGATGAATTAAAAAATTCCGCAAACCTTTAGGCTAGAGAAAGTTAGTGACTGTTTAATTCAGTCATTTAATGCTGTGGTGAGAGATTAACACCTGGCAGATCTTTAAAATGGACATTAATAATGAGTTCCAGAAAGTCTGAGCAAAACAAACATATGGGAATGATTTCTTAGCAGGTGGTAGCTGTAGACCAACATCTTCAAGCATTTTCTCATCAGGGATCAATAGACCAAAGAACATGCTCTCTTTATTCATAAACATAGCCTACAGTATGTTTGGGATAAAATAGTCAACTAAACTACAAAAAGCTAAGACAGGTCAGAACTGCAGAACCTTTATTCCCATATGGCCTTTCACCATATTCCAAATCCAATTGCTTATATAGACCATATGTGGATGTCTGAATTGTGAGGTTATAGAATCAGTGTTAGTTGCTGCCTAAATCCTAGTGACCAAGTCTTTAACATCTGACTCTTAAAGTAAGACAGTGAGCTTTAATAGGTCCTTATCCGACCTGAGCCTTGTCTGTCATACAGAGAGAATAATGCCAATACTTAGAACCTATATATACCACGGCTAATGAGAGCTGATGATTATATGAGATGTAAATACACCACCTATGAGTAAACAAGCAAGCTTTGTACTGTAGATACCCGGTGCAAGCATGTACTCAGAATGCTTTGGCATTATTGGGTAAACAAATTCCTCTAAAGTATTCTTGAGACTACAGAAGCCCATGGCACATAACACAACGAATATCGAGTCTGTAGTATTGTTTGTGTGCCATTGTGTTGTCACAAATACTCCAAAAATTCCATAGTTGGTCAAGTCTGGTAACAATGGAACAACATGACATAGATTAACAAAATATGTCATCATAAAATAAGTCCCTTCAGGGCAGAACAAGACCCCTCTGCTGCGGTCGGGGTCTGGTTCGCTCTGTTGGGACTTATTTTCCCAATAATGACCGGCGTTCTATACATTATCCCCTACATCGTTTCTGCTGGTAGACCTACTACTGGTAACCTTTACGCCTTTGTCCATGTCCTTGCTTGAGTCCTGCTGACCAGGTTAAGCTTCTTGACTGAACCAACACCTGTGCTTAGTATCTGTCTTCCAGCACCTGATAGTGGCCCCTCATAAGCATGGTTCTGTCATGATCAGCATATGGCATCCTTTTACGGTATAGTCACCACATGTATTGGACTATTCAATTGGGCAATGTTCATTTAGAATTAAAAAAAATGAAGCAACTTTGACTGGGCAGTGTTTTGAAAAAGTATGCTGGCCTTGATATGACCACTGTAAACAGTTAAAACAGTTGCGCAGATTATTGGTGGTTGTCATATATATCAAAGTTTTACCTCAAAACATTTGTGAAAAACAGACCGATTAGATTCCCTTTGGCTCATTTATGTGCATTTTAGTAATGTCATGGTGTCTGTGTCTTGAGCGTGGCAGGGATAGAATTAGCAGGCTTGTGTCCCACTTCGTGAAATTATGACCTTAGAGGAAGCAAGCCACACCCATACAGAGAAAACAAGATAATGCGTGTCAGTTGTCACCCTCGTCACAATCCCCTCTATAGAGGATTGTGTGATGGCAGCCTTCCCAATGTCATGGCTGGAGCAGGGGAACTCTGACTCCTGCTCGGCGGAAGGCGAGTGGATCTGGCAAGCCCTCTTGAACTGAACATTTGGCGTCCTCTAGTGTCAGGGGCCGTTATTGCGGTGTGAGATTTTAGATTCGATTAGATTAGATTCCACTTTATTGTCATTGTGCAGAGTACAAGGACAAAGACAATGAAATGCAGTTTGCGTCTAACCAGAAGTGCAAAAGCATAGACAGGACAAGAAATAGTGCAGTGTAGACAGTGGTAGTGGTTTAGTAGTGGTTTACAGAAGGTGGCTTACAGTAATATAAATTAAACATAAATATATGCAGTGTATTAGCAGTTACCTTATAAGAGCAGAATAAATATGGTTATGTAGTTTGAGCATTGTATGAACAACATGTACAGATATGTGCAATGTAGTAGCGGTAACATTATAAGAGCAGTTGGTTGGTTGTCACCGGGATGCAGAGCTAGAGTTCAGCAGGGTGACAGCCGCAGGGAAGAAGCATCCTCAGAACCTGCTGGTTCGGGTGCAGAGAGACCTGTAACGCTTCCCAGGGGGGGAGTTGAGAGAACAGTCTGTGGTTGGGGTGAGAACAGTCTTTGATGATGCTGCGTGCCTTTCGCAAGCAACGCTTGCCATGGATGACCTCGATGGAGGGGAACGAGGAACCGGTGATGCGTTGGGCAGTTTTCACCACCCTCTGCAGTGCTTTCCAGTCGGAGAAGTGGAATCAGTCGGAGTTGGAATCAGATTGGAATCAGAGGCCCACTAAACCTGTCTTAATCACTGTTGTTCATCTAGCCTCCAACTGATCCTTAACCTCCTTTATCCTGAACCAATCATTAGAAATGTTTCACTGGGCCCTCGGTGGTCTATAAATACCAGTTAACGAGAAGGCTGATTATTTCCAGTGTAGCTCTAATGCCGTCCAATCCCTTTCTAGGTAGCCCTGATGAACATTAAATTGTTGCACAATCCTAGACAAATCCCAGTTGCTGTATCATTTCCTGTCCCAGTGTCTGGGTAAAAGGATGAACTCATTAGGTGGCATGAGACAGGAGTGCCATTTTAACATGGGGATACGTGAGACACTGGGTTGGGTTGGGTTGGGTTGGGTTGGGATATGTTGGGTTGGATTGGGTTAGTCGTGCACCTGAAGTACTTACAAACTCAGATAGGAGCTCAGTGTGGATTGGATCTTATCAGTATCTGATTCAGTCCTGTCCCCTGGTTCAGTCTAAGCTGTTATTTGGGTTATCTATTACTTGTCTGTCTCATGGGCTTTGTTCCAATAGGGCACCAATACCCATGGAACATTTAGTCGCAGAAGTATAAATTGTAATATAATTTCTTCTGTTCAACCTCCACATAATATTATTGCTATCTGTTTTTTTGTTGCCTATGAAACCTTTCAGTTGCAGATAGATCGCACATATGGCATGCAGAAGGAGGCTGTATGTTTAGTATGCCATCTGGTTTAATGGCACCTTGGCTTTCACACGGCATTAGTCAGTCGCAGTGAATTAATTAGATGTATGTTCGCCATGTGTATGTTGTGCAGGAGAGGACCAGGAGTCTGCTCCGGGAGTGGTACCTGCAGGACCCGTACCCCAACCCGTCCCGAAAGCGCCACCTGGCCCAGGCCACGGGCCTCACGCCCACCCAGGTGGGCAACTGGTTCAAGAACCGCCGGCAGAGGGACCGCGCTGCCTCCGCCAAAAACAGGTGGGTGCTCCCCAAAGCCATCTCAGCAGCCTCTGTTGCTGACATTTGAAAGACATTCCCCTCCGACCACACACACACACACACACACACACACACACACACACACACACACACACACACACACACACACACACACACACACACACACACACACACACACACACACACACACACACACACACACACACTCTTCTGCTCCACGCTATTGTAATGTCTCGACCGAGTACCCCTTATCATACTTTAGCTCCACCAGCTTACTACAAACTCCAACCAATGCAAAGTCAGTTGGACACATTTTGACAGGACCTGCGTCTCGTTTCATGCAGTTTAAACATAATCAATAATATGACATATGACATATAATACATATTGCATATTGTAATACTAATATGTATATTTTACATATCGTTTCTGTATAAACTATAAAAAACAATCTAAAATATTTCTTTCTTCTCCTGTTTCTCTCTCTCTCTTCCCCCTCCAGACTGCAACAGGATCCGAGCCTCCACCCTTCGGGCAGTTCTCCGGAATGTTCCTCGCAGGACCACCACCTGTCCTCCCCGCAGCGCGGCCACGGCAGCCCACTGGCCAGCGACTGCAGCACGGGCACTGGCCCCCGCGGCACCCGCGCCTCCACACCGGACATCTCCGTCAGCAGCGACAGCGAGTTTGAGTCCTGAGACGACCCAGCACCACCCACACCCCACGGCGTCCTGTTTACAGCGCCCTTCCCAAAATCAAGCTTTTCAGGCAGTCTGGGCAGGCGAAGGAAGATGGAGGAACCCTGTCATTGGGTCCTTCAAAGACCCAAAGAGGAACCACAGGAGAGAGAGAGGTTCCAGAACCAAAAGAGAGACCCAACCCTCAAAGAGACTGGGGTCTGGTGGTCAGAGAATTTGTTATGAACTCTCATGGATTTCTTGGTTCCTGTTGAACTCACAAACATACTCCTACCGGCTCTCTGATATTGGGAGAAACTGAATATGATTCAGGGTGAGATGGATAATTACAGACGAAAAGAACTTAAAACACAAAAGAACTAAATGCACTTATTGTAACTTGATAGGCTTGAGAACTCATCAAGGAAATCCAAAACACTCTGTCGCAATTTCAAGATGACATTTTAAAAAACAGCACTACTGTTTCAAAATGACAAAATCCACCCTTTCGTGAGCTAAGCACAAAAACATCTGTTTTGTTGTGATCATGTTGTGTCCATGAATGTTGTTATGTATTATACATTTTGATTTCTACTCTTTTTTGTTTTTGTTAAAGGGAAACTCTAATATGAAACAAAAACACCAGACATGTCACCAGGCATCCTTTCAGTCTTAACAGTTTCGATTTTTGCCAGCCTTTAATGGCCCGCACAACAAATCTGTTCTCTTATATTCCTTATCCTTATTCCTTATCTTATATTCCTTATCTATCTATCTCTATATATTTCGACTCACTTTCTCACTCTTCCTATCATCACTGTATCCTTCATACTTGATTTAGGCAAAAGAGAAGTGCCAAACCAACCAGTCTGGTGAATGGATTTCTCATGTCTTTATTAGGACTTGTGCAGTGCTCTGACTTATGCAGTGCTTCCCCTGTTTGGTTGCAGCTCATATTTAACCCGGCTGGGATAAAATAATAATAATGTCTAATAATTCCCATAATGTGACTGAATATTTGTTAAACCAGAGCTGCAACTGAACACTGCAGATGAGAGCATACTCTCTATAATTTGTCATAGACTGATTATAACAAAGACACCATGTTCCTCAGAAATATCTGAAGTGGTAAGAGACTATGCACCTTCACATGAATTAGGACATAATTTTTTTTTTAGAACATCATTTTTTTTTAAAATCTGAAACTATTAATGCTGGCATTTTCTGGTGGGGTATTTGGTCTAATCACGTGTAGAGTTTAAACACAGAGCTAGCACTGTGTGTAGGACTGACTAGATCCCAACGTTGTGTGTGTATATCTTCAGTTGGGCATTTATTCCACAATTTATCATGTTGTCTCTGAGGTGCACATATGTGCAGTATGTGTGTCTGGGGAATGTATCTCTAAACATACATATGGTATGTCTGTCTGTGGTCCACTGGGCTAATGTTCAGCACCCCTAACACTGCAGACAAGTCATAGACATGCTACCTCATACTCCGTACATTCTTAGGTAGAAATGTTATGCTGCTGCTACCTGATTACACAACACACCCAGATTCGGTGTCAATACTTTGACCTTCGACCTTCTCAGTCTAGATGAAGTCACTGGGTACTGCTACTTTGTGACAATTGAGACAAACAGAGAGAAAAAAAATGACGCACTAAGAGAGATAAAGATAGAGGGATAGAAAGAGTGGAAAAAGAGGTGAAAATTCTGTAAGAGCATAGAGGTGCTCCTAAGGTCACACAGCTTGGTCTTAATTCCATTCACGTGCCTAAACTTTGTGGGCAGACTCAACTCACTCTCCTGCCTGCCTAACAAAATGAGTGACACACTGATCAAACCTCCTACATATGCCCATATACAATGATTTTTATGAAGGAGTTGTCTGAAAGAGGGAGTTTTTTATGTCCTATGTGTATACATTTGAAATAAATGATATTATTTTTATCTGAAAGTGTTGGGTCTGTGCCTGTCTGTGAATGTTGATGTTTTTTTCAAGGTTTTCAACACACAAACAAAACTTTAACAAAACAAACAACAACAAAAAAAGTAGTTGTCTGCTCAATAGCACACAGATAATTACATAAAATAACTGTAACAGGTAAACATTTAATTGTCAGGATAGAATGTTTTCATAACTAGTCGTTACAGACCTACTCACACCCGAGTAGACAGGAAACCTAGACTGTGAACTGCAAAGTTTAAAGAGTAGCCTAGTTCCGCACAAAATGCAGTTCCGCCCACCTTCGCTCACACCGGTAGTGTGAGGTGCATCTGGCCGGGGTCTGGATACTTCTGCATACAATCAAACAATCTTGCATGCACTCAAAATAGCATTTGGTGTTGGTTCGGCAGTGTCCACTGCGTCTGTGGGTCGTGGTAGAGGGCTTTGTTCTGAGCGGCATTATCGTGAAATTGTTCGTCTCACCTGAGTCTTGGTCAGGCCAGGCTAAGTGCGGTTGAGATGGACAGCGAAGGGAGGAAAGTGGTCGTTTGCGACAATGGGACCGGGGTAAGTTTGAACCGCTTCTCATCCAGATATAAACATGAAGCGTATTGAAATATACATTTTCCCACGTTCTGTTATTTGAATATCGACCCAAACGCATAACATTTGAGTGAGTGACATCAGATCACATTTTTCTTAAAGAAGGTTCCTCGAATGAAAACTCTGTGCATTGTTTATTTACAAAAACAAAAAAAACTATGGAAAAAGTCAACAGAGTTAATGCGTTTTTTACTATCTTAAGTCACATTTGTCTAAGTGAACGAGTGAATTTTCCACAGGGCGTGTGCCATTGCGCGCATCTGTCTGGACTTGTTTTAGCCTACAATGCCGATGATGACATTCTCTCTCATACGTTCATCCTTAAAAGGCACTGCTCATACAGGGCAAAATATTGGCTAACAGGAAGAGGTAGGCTTCTAATGTGAAACCAACCACTGAAGAAAAAAAAAGCGTATAGTCTGCTGTACGTATAGTTACTCTAAGCTCAGTTTGACAGCAGTACCTGCTTTTGCCCAATACTGTGTTTTGACATGGAATG
Source organism: Alosa pseudoharengus (assembly GCF_046254945.1). Classification (NCBI taxonomy): domain Eukaryota; kingdom Metazoa; phylum Chordata; class Actinopteri; order Clupeiformes; family Clupeidae; genus Alosa; species Alosa pseudoharengus. The sequence continues at coordinate 20,897,907 of NW_027468640.1, forward strand.
TGGTGAACGCCCCCGGGCTATGGAATGTGCTGTAGGTGCATGGGCATGTCAGAACTTTTTTCTAAAAAGAAATAATCCTTTCCTTCACTGAGTCATTCTTAGCACAACAGCGACCGTATCTACTTTCATCTGCATCCACTACTAGTGTGTGTAAACCTGGTTCTTGGTTGTGCAGCATCACACCTAATGCCAAGTTGAAAAATAATTTGTCCCAAGGAATTGTTGATACCAGACATATGATGCCAGTAGGCTTATTAACCTCATTGCAAAAATTCAAATGAGGTAAATGTGTCTCACTGGCACAGAGATATGTACTAATTGAAACTGACGCCATTAATTGCACTTTGCTTTCTGATATACAGTGGTGTGCAATAACAACTGAATCCAGCTGTGTAAAGTGGTGAAACTGATTTGCAATTCACTTCCTTTGCCATGACTGAGATGCAGTGATTCATCTAGTGTGGTGGATGTATGACGAGGCCCAAGCAGTCGCAGACCCAGGAGCAGATCCAATCTGGACCATGCCAGATTAAGGCTACAGTAATCTAAAGGGTCATCTCATCAGCTCACCTTCTGTCTTCTCCTGTCTCGTCCACAGTTTGTCAAATGTGGCTTTGCGGGTTCCAACTTTCCTGAGCACATCTTCCCCGCTATGGTGGGGCGGCCCACCATTCGGTCCTCCACCAAAGTGGGCAACATCGAGATCAAGGTGAGCACACAGTAAACCCCGAAAGACAACTCTGACCAGTCACTGGTCTCAGACCAGCTGTTTCAGCCCCTCTTTCATCCTTACACTTGCACAATAAGCCTGTCAGTTAGACATCAATCACTGTAGTTCTGCATGCATAGTAGGCTACAGGTCCCACCGCGAGGCTATGGTCAATTATATAGGGAGGCAAATATTGATCACACATGTCTATCCTGAGCTGTGTGCTCTCCTATTTTCTTGTCTGATATAAATGGATAGTCTATGTTTGATTGTAGTTGCTTTTGAATGTTTGTAGTACAGTCACTACAGTTGACTTTAAAGTACTACTGCTTGTTTATAAATCAGTAAATATAGCAGGACCTAAATACCTATCAGACATGCTTCAGCAGTACACACCTTCTCGACTTCTCAGGTCTCAGTAGAAAAACCTGTTAGTAAAACCTGCTGTTAGTAAGACCAAACTGTTCTCAGATGCCTTCTGCTAACTGCGCTTACAAAGTTCCAAACTCTGAATCTGCCTTTAAATTATTCTACCTTGTGTCTTGTTGATTGTCGACACATCCTTTCACAGTTAGTACACAAATGACAGAATAACACAGAATGCATATATAATTTATCATTATGTCATTATACTGTAATGTGTATTGTAATTTTGACTACTGGAAGCCATAATGGCACCGTGGGGACAGTAAAGCCTATCCTGTCCATTCCACTCTGCAGGACCTGATGGTGGGGGAGGAGGCCAGTGAGTTGCGGCAGCTGCTGGAGGTGTCCTACCCCATGGAGAACGGCATGGTGCGCTGCTGGGAAGATATGCTCCACCTGTGGGACCACACCTTCGGCCCTGACCGCCTCGACATCAGCCCGCCCGACTGCAAGGTGCACGTCCTAGATAGATAGATACTTTATTGATCCCCAAGGGGAAATTCAAGTCCTCACAGTGTCCGTCTGTTTACATGTCTGTTTCTCCATCACTGTCTATCGCTCTGTACCACAAAGAGTACAGTACAGTAGAGTACAGAGTACAGTATCCTGTAGATGGTCGTCTGTGGCAGTGAGAGAACACTGGAATTCTGCAGGACTCTGGCATACCAAACACATTCTCACAATAACAGATTAATGCTATTTCATTTACCACTATTTTTGCTACTACTTTTCTCATATCAGCAATCAGACTGATTCATCTCAAACCTGTCGCGTGTTTGGTTCTTGTGTTTTTTTTTTCTCTTTAGATTCTGCTGACGGAGCCTCCCATGAACCCCCTGAAGAACAGGCAGAAGATCACAGAGGTCATGTTCGAGACGTACCAGTTTCACGGCATCTACGTCGCCATCCAGGCCGTGCTCACTCTCTACGCACAAGGTGAGATGCGAGCAACACCCCTCCTTACTGGATGTGCTGTGAAAATAAATCAATAAACCAGGGTCTCATCGGGGATTTACACGACTTTAAATTATGAACAAACAGGCAAACCTGAACTTTAAATGAGACTAAAACCTGTCTAAAAGAAAAGGAAATGGTGTACAAAAAGTAGTTGTGATGACCTCCCCTTGGCAGTAGACACACACACACACACACACACACACACACACACACACACACACACACACACACACACACACACAAACACACCTCAAACACACACACACACACACAAACACACAAACACACCACCTGTAGTTTCAGTTTCCATCTGCACAATGTGAGAAATTATGCTGTAACAAAACGTTTTATAGAAGAGGAAGCGGTGACATAAAGCGGTAGTTGCTCCTCTTGTGCTCAGGTGGGTCTGTAAAGCAGTAGTTGTGATTCCCTCCTCTTGTGGTCAGGGCTGTTGACGGGTGTGGTGGTGGACTCTGGAGATGGAGTCACACATATCTGTCCCGTGTACGAGGGCTTCTCACTGCCCCACCTCACACGCAGACTGGACATCGCCGGACGGGACATCACACGCTATCTCATTAAGGTACAGACACACACAGACACAGACACAGACACAGACACACACACATACACACACACACACACACACACACATACATACACTGAACACACTCACACAACACACACGTAACACACATCTTAAACACACAAACGCACTATGCACACACACTGAAAACACTGAACTCATTCACACAACACACACCTACATACACTACCTCATCAAGGTTTAGACACACACAGACAGACACACACACTGAACACACTCACACAGCACACACCGAACATACATCTTATACACACAAACACACATCACACATACACACACACCTCATACTTACGGTGTATACAGGTACACACATGCATATCTATCCTCTTGACTACATCATATCAACTTTCATGGGAAGTTCACTACTTGATCTGAGCATATACAGTATGTCTTCTGTGTGTGTGTGTGTGTGTGTTTATGTGTGTGTATGTATGCATATGTGTGTGTTGATTAGCTGTTGCTGCTGAGGGGCTATGCCTTCAACCACTCTGCGGACTTTGAGACAGTGCGCATGCTAAAGGAGAAGCTGTGCTTCGTGGGCTACAACATCGAGCAGGAGCAGCGGCTCGCCAACGAGACCACCATCCTGGTGGAGTCTTACACGGTACGTACACACACACACACAGACACACACACACACACACACACACACACACACACACACACACACACACACATACACGCTGACACATGCTCATATTGAAACATTCATGACTGAAAAATGAGATGGATGTAATACTAGTTCACTTTACTTGCTCTTATTATTTTGAACGGAAAACTATATTGCTTGTTTCCAGAGTACACCCACAGGCCTGTATATTTGTCTTGCCTGTCTACTAATCTGCTTACTGTTTCTGACCTTCTTTATGT
>NW_027468640.1:20903975-20908975 GCF_046254945.1 Alosa pseudoharengus
ATAATCACGGAATGGGCAGCTAGTGGTCATGAGGAGATGATTGCTGAATGTGGCAAAAAATGTTATGGGCTAAAAATTGTAAAATCCCTGACTGCGTCTTTAATATAAAACACAATGGTGATTGATATAATAATATTTGTGTTTTTGAATGATATAATGGTCTCAAAATAATAAAGATTCATATTCAGCTCCATTACATCAAATTCTTACAAATAAAATCATACTGTATCATTAAAAATTCTGGATGAATCATCTTGATGCATCAGAAGAGTTGGTTCAATTTATTAGACTCTAGATGAATAAAAAAAAAGGTGTAAGACTTATCAGAAAGTATACAGGCACACTGCTTTGTATTGAACCAACTTTTCTGATGCTTTGGATTTGCTCTTGAACTCAAAGAGCACCTAAAGCTTGATACATATATTAGTGAAGTGGCACTCCTGTTAACCAAAGTATTGGCACTTGGACCTAAATCTCATTTGCATACTGACATGAATAAGAAAAAAATAAAGGGATCAGCATTGGTCATGAGCAGACAAGCTTTAGTTCATGGATCAGTGAAACACAATACAAACAATTCTTCCAAAACATTTTGTGGAAAAAATGTTTCAGCTTATAAAACCTTATTACAAGGAACCATCAGGAACATAGGAACTCTGTGAAGACATTTATCATTTGTTTTAATGATGTTTGATACTGAACAATATTACTGAGATACCACTAGGATACAACGTTTAGAAGAAATCAATACCAATAGTAACAAAAAAAAACAAACTTGTGTGGATTACGTCACCACATTCAGCAGAAAATAAACCAATATCCATAACACACATACAATACATACTGCATAGACATACACATATACACAAACACATGCACAACACACATTCTCATATTATCACTGCACAGCATGCAGAAAGTTCACATGTCAAAATTCAACAGCCACAGAAATATCTGTCATCCAAAGAAAATATTTTGAAGTCCCCCTTCCCCACATTCAACTGGTCATCATAATAATGAATACAATTCATACTTCAATAATTGTCAGTAATTATATTAAAATTGAAAGATATATTGAAATAAATTAATATACACTCACAACCCAACCTTCCCAACACACACATACACACAGTCAAACAGTCAATTGGCACTGTAGACCCAGAACAGGCAGCAAAGCAGGCAGTCACCCTGACTGAGAGCTGTGCATTCATTGGACCACCGTAAGGTGTTACTTTCACATTCAGCGAATGAAGCGAAGCCTCGCATGAGCTGGACTCACTGAAACCATCCAATCAGATTGTCTGTTACAAAGAAAACAACATTTTTTTACATGGAATGTTATTTTTGTATTTGTATAGATCAAAAGGAAACTTCAAGAGAATATAAGACAGAAGGAAAAGAAAGATATTGGTAGAGTGAGAGGCACAAAGAGAAAGGGAAAAAAATAATTTAGATGTGATTTGTACACTTCCTTTTTCATATAAATGCTTATGTGTTTTTATTGTTTGCAGAAGGAAACACCAGACCAGTGAATGGGTCTGAAAAAAAGCAACAGGCTTTTTCAAAACACTGAATTTTGCGCTGTTATATTTGTACAGTAAATGTGTTCTGTTTGTTTGCTATTATTGTGTAAATAGATCTGTCTTCATACGCCCACAAGCTGCTATTTCCCAGCTCCTGATGTTTCAGATTGCTTTGAAAAACATTACATTCTTTCCTTCCATCAATAGAAATCCTTAAAATAGCTTCTCGTATGTGCCTCTTACTGTAAGCCTAAAGTGGAGACTCCATAAGAGAGAGAAAATAACACAAAAAAGAAACTAAACACTTTGGTAGTTAATATTTAGCCCCAACAATCTTAACAGCAAAAACAGGGCCAGTTAGAGATTAGCGATGTCTCTGTGTTTTCTATCTATCTATAGCAGGGTTGTCATTGTTCAGCACCGTCTTGGCATGAAGAATCACATATCTTTCAAGGCCTTCAATTATAAAATAGTCATGGAGTGATGGTGCACCAAAAAACTGAGAGTTGGCGCCCACAAACCTGGAAAACTATATTGCTCTGTCTATTGCCAGGTGAATTGCTTGAACTTCTGGAAAGCCTTGCACTCAATAATCTTCGGAGGCGTCCTCAGGGACATCAAAGAAACACCAGGTCCCGTCACAGTCCAAGGGGGTCCAAGTGTATGGAGGTGGCCATGCTAATAATGATCCCCTCTGCAATCTCGGTCATTAGAGTAGTCATTTCAAGTCTCCAACTTTAAGTTCATATACTGATGCCACGAGAAGGAGAAACAAATTAAAAGGTTGCCGAGGACATTTCCTTTAGTTTTTACTCCCCACTTCCTGGTTGGTGTTATTCTGCTCCATCTTACTCCTCGCACACCGAGCCTCCCAAATCCACAGCGCCCCCTCTGGTAAGCCGGCGAACCTTGCCGGTGTCGTGGTCCACGCGCAGGTACGACAGCGAGGGCAGAGACCCGATGGAGTGGGCGTGCGCCTCGTGGATGAGTGCGTGTGGTGGGAGGGGCTTCATCTCGCCACCGGCGGCCCGGCAGAAGAGGCCGTAGCAGTGCGGCTGGCCGACGGCGAAGGCCGTGGCGCAGCTGAGGGCCAGTGAGGAGGCGGGCTCGCCGTCCACCCACTGCAGGGTGCGCACCACGCTCTGGCCTCCCTCTTGGTAGAGCACGCGGACAAGCCTCTGGAGACACACACGCACACGCACACACACACACACACACACACACACACACAACAAGGATACGAACAGAAGTGTGCATGAACTTTACGCAAACACATGCACAACGTGCAAATTCTCTGGTACTACGTAATACTATGTTTATTTTTCGTAATGTGTATGAATATCTGGGTCTGTTCGAAACAGGAAAAACACACACAGGATACACACACACACACACACAGGATACGAACAGAAGTGTGCATGAACTTTACGCAAACACATGCACAATGTGCAAATTCTCTGGTACTACGTAATACTACGTTTATTTTTCGTAATGTGTATGAATATCTGGGTCTGTTCGAAACAGGAAAAACTGCTGCCTTTTAAGATATCTAACTGGGGAGCGAGGCAGCAAGTGCGTTCGAGGCTGAATAAACTATTTTGCTGCCTTCTAAGATATCTTAGATTTCCTGAATAATAATCATTTTTGGAGGCAGCATCGATGCACACTTCATGCTCCCTCCTACCCATTATCCTTTGCGGCAACATGAAATGCACTTTGTGTGACATTATTTTGCTTAGATTTGTAGATTTGAGATGAGAAATAAACATTTTACTATCTGATTATACCATTGTTGTAACTATTAATAGCGTCTGGTCTGGTATATAAAACTAATTTCCGTTAGCCTGCTAGATTACATAAGCTAATTTAGTTTAACGTCCGACTTTTGCTAACGTCATACCGTAGTGTTAACCAAAGATTCTAGAGTGCTACACTCATTTTTAAAAGATGCATTTAATCCAAAGTCATGTCTAGTGACACAGCTCTCTGTGTAGGGAGGGAGGCAGCAGGCAGCTGTCTTCCATTTCGAACACACCCTCTGTGTACAATTTAGCTGGATTTATATATGTGCACCAGAGGGGTATTTCACAAAGGCAGAATTAAGACATCCAAGATAAGTGATAAAGCGAGGTTTGACATAGCGTTGTCTGGTCATCCTAGCTAAACTCGTTTCACTAACGCCAATCCAAGATGAGTAGGAGCAACTATGTCAAGCCAGGTGTAAGTAATTCAGGATGTGTGCGCGTTCTCGTTTCTGCTCCAAAATGCCCACGGTTGGAATAAAAAAGACGCGGAAAATAGCGTCATTCCCACAAAGTGAACAACCGCTTTTGATATAGACTAACAATGAAGTAAAGTTGTCATTTTTGGAATGGGGAATCATGGCTATTTCTGTAAAACAGCGGGAGTAGGCATGGTAGACCAACTGAATGCAAATGTACGTATGAACCCACGTGTGAGTGCTTTCTTGTCTCGGAACGCAACGTCATTAAGAAAGCGCTTGCCTCTGCAAAGATGCATGATATACCTTAATATTATAGTTGAAAATACCTCCGAGAACTTCCCCTCCACTTCCAATCAACTACAGTAGGCTATTCATCAAACGTCTATCAATAAAATAAGCAAACAAACAGTACCTAGGCCTATGTTAATAATTATAAGGCTATCACAATTAAAATAATAACTATATGGTAGTAGGCAGACAATCTGTTTTGTTTTGCGAGCAAATACATTTAGCAAATAGTTTATAAATGGAATAAAGCTCCTTAAAAATTAGCACGGAGGTCTGATGTGAATGACAGCTAGCTGAACCAATAAGACGACATAATTACCATTAGAATTAACTTAGCTTGGCTGTTAGCCTGGTCGGGACCAGGCTAGGTGCAGAGAATAAATCCCCATGGTAACTTATGTGCCATCTCTTGTGAAACCAAGTCAAGGCTAAATTCATCCAGGATAACCTAAAAATCCCAGCTTAATCCCTTATCTAGGTTTTGTGAAATACCCCTCTGGTATCGTGAATATTGCAACTGTATGTTTGTGTGTGTGTGTGTGTATACCTGGTTCTGGTTTGATGGGGCATGTGTGTGTGTGTGTGTGTGTACCTGGTTCTGGTTTGATGAGGCATGTGTGTGTGTGTGTGTGTGTGTACCTGGTTCTGGTTTGATGGGGCATGTGTGTGTGTGTGTGTGTGTACCTGGTTCTGGTTTGATGGGGCATGTGTGTGTGTTTGTGTGTGTACCTGGTTCTGGTTTGATGGGGCATGTGTGTGTGTGTGTGTGTGTGTGTGTGTGTGTGTGTGTTAGGGCTGCACGATATTAGGAAAACATGCGATATGCGATACCATTATTGAGTACTGCGATAACGATATAATTTGCGATATTTAAATATACTGCTCAATAAAGGTTTTCCACACATATTTTGAAACCTTCCACCCTTTTCTCCATTCTCAAACTACATTCACAGAATGTCTGACAG
>NW_027468640.1:20916475-20948975 GCF_046254945.1 Alosa pseudoharengus
TTTCCAGATTAAATGTCCATACTGGTTAAGAGAGGCATGTAAACAGTCTCTAAAATAAAGGTTCCCTAGTATAGCGTCATTGAAAGTTTGCACGTTCTTTTAAAACAGGCATCTTTTTTTCTCTCTCACTCTCTCGGAGGTAGCCTCCCGAGTAATGCTGCCTAAAATGCTGCATTGCATTCTCCACATTTTTAGCTACATTTTTAATGTTAGTTCAGTGAATCTTTTGTTAATTGCTTTACAATTACCATCGGGCCCTTCTCGTTGGCTGCCTTCATTATCGCCCGGCTCGCCTCAGCTTCGCCGCCATTCACTTTTTCGTCTGCACATTCTTTTAAAACGTGCATCTTTTTCTCTCTCTCGTTCTTGGAGGGAGCCTCCCAAGCATTTACTCTGCTGCTGTCTTGTGCCTCCACATCGCCTAGAATGCTTGATTACATTGCATTCTCCACATTTTTATCTATATTTTCATGTACCACATCAACATTTTTGTTCAGTGAATCTTTTTAAATTGCTTTACAATTACCGTCGGGCCCTCCTCGTTGGCCGCCTTTGTTATCGCCCGGCTCGGCCTCAGTTTGCCGCCATTCACTCTTTTGTCTTCATTAACATACCTCGTAGAATTCTCAATCTTTTTGGGCTCTATGTGTCCAGTGACATAGTCTCTGTCTGTTCTTGGTCTTGGATTTAGTGAAATAAATTTCTAAATAAATGCGACTTATACTGTAGTCCGAGACTTATAGACCTATATATGTTTTTTTCCTCATCATGATGCATTTTTTGACTGATGTGACTTATACTCCAGAGGAGGAGACCGGGGGCAGCCATGTTCTAGATCAGTGAGGAATTGTGGGATGGGCGTACAGGTGCGTACCTGAGCCCAGGTGAGAGATGGCCTCCAGCTGTGTGTGTGAGGAGGCCTGAGCAATGGTCTCTGGGAGCTCCAGAGGAAAGGGCAGCACATCTCTGAAACACACACACACACACATATGCACATGCACACACACACACACACACACACACACACACACACACACACACACACACACACACATATGCACATGCACACACACACACACACACATATGCACATGCACACATACACACACACACACACACACACACACATGCACATATGCACATGCACACATACACACACACACACACACACACACACACAAACGCAAACACAAACACACACACACACACATACAAGCACATACACATACAAGCACATACATATACACATACACATACACATACACATACACATACACATACACATACACATACACACATGAACAAATACATACACAAATGCACACACACACAGATGCATCTTGCATGAATACACATTATAACACCCACATAAATACATAAATACCGAAATACATAACTATAACATGAGTATGGATTTATATGTGTTTGAGTGTACAGGCTTTAGGCAGTACATATAATACCTGCTTACGCAGTAGAAAGCCACAAGTCTGCACAGGTCTGGGAAACTCAAAGCTGAACCCTCCAAAGCAAACGCTGCACAATTAAAAAATAAATCAAATAAAATACAAAAAACAGTGAGTATATGTATATAAACTAGCTGTTAAACACTGCAGTTTTACATAGTCAATACCATAAGCATTCATAATAGCAGTTCTTAATTAATTATATCACATCCAGAAAACTCTGTTTGTGATATTTGGTCCCGCTTGTTCTGCATACCTTGGTGGTCAGAGGGCTTCACAGCGCTTGGCTTTCAGTGAACTCCATCTGTTTTATGCCATGTTGATGTTTGTAGTGTGCCTGGCTTTCAGTGAATTCTATCTATTTTATGTAATCTTGATTTGTGCTGTGCAGTGCGCGCCATGCATTTATTACTGTGTGGGAATGAACAGAGATGTGCGAACACACACGTGGGAGTAATTGGGCCTTATACGAGTGTGCATGTGCCCACTTGTGTGTTAGTGTGTGTGTGTGTGTCTGTGTTTATGCATTTGACTTTTTCTGTGTGTGTGTGTGTGTGTGTGTGTGTGTGTGTGTAAAGGAAACTATGAATGCGTACTGTATGCGCATTTCCATGCATAAACAGGTTATCACTTTTTTTGTGGTTACGTTTTCATGCGCGTGTGGGTGTAGATATGGACGATAAGGCCGGCTCATAAACAGATCCTACTAGCACGCTGGCCCAGAGTCTTTGCCGTTTTAACAGTGTGAAATTCAAACTGTACGTCAGTGGCCATTGATTTGTGTGGACGTATCAGCGCTGAGAGTTGTGGCTGTGTGCGGTCAGTCAGTGCAGGTGTGGTGAGATTGTGGTCAGTCTTAGGCTTCCTATGACCCCAACACTGACTCTGACTATATGTATGTCAGATGTGTGCTCATATTTGTGCCTGTGTATGTGTTTCTCTCTCTCTCTCTCTCTCTCTCTCTGTCTCTCTCTCTCTGTATGTGTGTGTGTGTGTGTGTGTGTGTGTATGTGTGTGTGTCTGAGCACTCACTGGACTCCTCTTCTCGGATGCGGTGCTGTTTCACTGCCACAATGGAGTTGTCAGCACCCACTCTCACACACAACAACTTCTTCTGTGAGGAACCACACTTACACACCAGAAATGTCTGATGGAGACAGAGAGAAAGAGAGAGAGAGAAAGAGAGAGAGAGAAGCTATGTGAAAAACCAAGGAGGAGTTAGACAAAACTCCCAGTAGATGCAAAAGGTCTCAAACTTAGCCATATGACTAAGAGAGTGTGGCTCATGGGAATTATGGAGGATTGTGAGACTATGATTGGATCCAACTCTAAGTATAGTAGGCGGTGGGAGAGAATCGTAAAAGGTGATTGGCTCTCACCCCTACTGGTTCCCTCTTGAGAATGTTGAGGGCGGAGTCGGCGGTGACGGACAGCTGGAGCCAGATGGAGTGAGTGAGTAAGAGGCGGTCCAGTACACTCAAGCTTCTCTGACCACACACTGAGTTGATCTCCATCTACAATACACACACACACACAAACACACACATGTTAAACATACAAACAGGCATACACATGCACACAAACATGCACACACACGGACACACAGGCACAGATACAGACACACACACACACACACACACACACACACACACACACACACACACACACACACCAACACACAAACAAACACATGTAAAACATACAAACACACATACATACAAACAAACGGACACACAGACACACACACATGTATGGTTAACACATTTCCAGTCAACCACGACAGTATCTACTTAAGCAAAGCACACCCTGATGCATATATTACCCATATGGAAAAACATTATGATGTTCTCTCTCCCTCTCTCTCTTTATTTCTTGCCTTCTCTCTCTCTCTCTCTCTCTAAGAACTCTTTCGTTGGATGTCACTGTGGTGACACTGTGTGGGATGGCAAACAGTGTTTGAGAGTAGCACCAGATGGTTGCCATGGCAATACATGCCTACACAATCTACCAGGCAATCCCACTCAGTCACAGACTCCCACACTGATTTTTTTCTGTAACCACACACACACACACACACACACAGACAAGCACACTGAGCAAACACTCTGCACATGTAACATGTGTTCACCTGCAGACCCAATATAGACTGTATGGCTTACAGGTGCATACATGTATATCTGACAAAAAGAAAGTGAGAGTGAGAGAGATCGTATACATGTGTGTGTATGTCTTTGTGAGTATGTGTATCTCTTTCTCTCTCTCTTTCTCAGTGTGTGTGTGTGTGTGTGTGTGAGTGTGTGTGTGTGTGTGTGTGTGTGTGTGTGTGTGTCTGTGAGCATGTGTGTATGTGTATGTCTTTCTCTCTCTAACTCTCTCTCTCTCTCTCTCTCTCTCTCTCTCTCTCTCTCTCTCTCTGTGAGAGTGTGTATGTAATGTGTTTTATGTAATCGCGTCTGGAAAGCTCTGGAAAGTCTCTCCGGCAGCAGGCTCTCCAGTTATTTATACCACTTCCTCCTCTGCTCTGCTCAGGAAAGTTACAGAACCCAGCAGAGAGAGAGAGAGAGAGAGAGAAAGCAGAGAGGGTTGACAGAGAAAGAGAGAGAGAGTTTCCTCCAAGTACCAGGTGAAGAGGGAAATGTATAAACTATAAAACTATCACAGAGAGAGAAAGAAAGAAATTAAAGAGAGAGAAAGAAAAAGAAGGAAGGAAGGAATCATTGACCGGAAGAAAGGATGCAACAGAGTGAGGGCCAGTAGATAGGAGTATGCAGTGAATAAGAGAGAAAAAGACATGATCATACTAAACAGAGTAGGAAACAAGCAGGCGATAACAGCCAGGGTCAAATTTCAAGGGTCACGGGTCAAACACAGAGAGCAGACCAGGAGGATCCAGTTGTTCAAAAGAAATCTGATCGGATTTCGGCTATCGTATTGGATCAAATCTTGAAAATGGGTTGTGCAAAAGAAAAAAAGGATCCTGCAATCGGATTGGATCACGTAATCTAATCTTGGTTTTGATCTGGATAAAACCTTCACTTTGTGTTGTTCAAAACTTTTGAGTTGGATTGGGATAAATTTGATGCAAAAAATTAGGATTACCCTTATCCCAATATGACAAAATACAAAACAGTAATAGGAGACGAAGTATGATTGTTTTTTATTTATTTATTTGTTATGGATAAGATAAAGGGTCTGATAATGGAAGGGGATGTTTGTATTGTTTTATTGTGGTGTTTTCTGTCTCTTTAGATAACACAATCAAAGCTACCTCAGGCCCCCTATTGTAACTGTTGTTTCTTACATAACCACTAGGATATATTGTGATAGTTTCCATAGAAATACAGGTAATCCGGATTTCGTAATCCTGAAAAGGTTGTATCTGGATCAGTTCGATCCAATCCTCAATTGCTTTGAAAAACAGCCATAAAAGAAACATGGATTACGATTCTGATCCAGATAAAACTTTTTGAACAACTGGGCCCAGGAGAAGAGAAGGTGATGGAGAGAATAATGACATTAGAGTGTGGCTGAGACAGGCCAAGGACAGAGAGGAGAAGGGAGGGAAATAGAGTCAAGAGTAGAAGAAGAAAAGAGAAATAGAGTGAAAGAGAGCAGACATTAAGAGAGAGAGTCCGACTAAGGATGGAGAGAGAGGAGGACACATGAGATAAGAATCATTGTCAGTGTGTGTGTCTGTGCGAGTATCAGTGTGTGTGTGTGTGTGTTTGTGTGTGCTTGTATGTGAGTGTCAGTGTGTGTGTTTGTGTGAGTGTCAGTGTGTGTGCGTGCGTGCGTGCGTGCGTGTAATAAACCAGAACAATCAATGCAGGGTAGTCATACCACACACGTATCACTGTACCCTAACTCTCTCTCTCTTTCTCTCAATTCAATTCAATTCAAGGTAGCTTTATTGGCATGACAAATATTTCTTTGCATTGCCAAAGCAGGACATCAAACAATACAATAATACAATACAGAACATACGATAGATAAGACATTTATACATATAAACGTGTGTGTGTTTGTGTGTGTGTGTGTGTGTGTGTGTGTGTGTGTGTGTTTGTGCTGAAAATGGTAGGTATTTCATGTGTATAGTGTGTATAGTGTCTAATCACTGTCCCTTGCTCTATGGCATTCAGTGACATATTTAGCAGCAAGAGCTGCTGTCTGGCCTTTGCTGTCCAAGTAAGAAAGGCAGTACTTCCTGTTCTCCCAGGTTTCGGAACTCCGGGATTAGGTTGGTAAATTTATCGAAGTAGGTATTTCTAATAAGTTCATATTTCTTACATTGAAGAAGAAAGTGCACCTCCGTCTCAACCTCACCTGTCGTACAGTGACCACAGACTCTTTGCTCTCTTGGCAACCATGACTTTCTTAGTCTGCCTTTTTCTATGGCTAGGCTGTGGTCACTGAGTCTGTATTTGGTCAGGATCTGTCTCTGCTTTATATCTCTGACAGTAGAGAGATATTCTTCTAATTCATATTTAGATTTTAGTTTTTTTGTTTTGTTTTTTTCATTATGCCAATGTTCCAAATATTTTTCTTTAGATTTCTGGATAATCTGGTTGAGATTTAGTCTAAAAGCAGAGCTTGGCTGAGAGAATGTATTAGTATTTGTTAGAGGGGGATTACTTAGTCTCAGTACAAGCTGACTCAGAGGACTCTTGTCGGGGTTCAGATCTTGAGTTTTTGCTGCGATGAAATGCAGTGTGTCTCTGGGACTTGTTTGGAGATGCATCCAGAATTTAAGTGCTCTCTTTTGTATGTTGATGGCCAATGGGAATCTGCCTAATTCTGCCCTACATGCATTGGTTGGTGTTTTCTTTTGGATTTTTTAAATAAATCGACAGAATTCTGCATGTACAGTAGGGATTCTACAGGATGCTTGCCCCATCTACTGTAGCTGTGCACACTGAGTGGACCCCATACCTCACTTCCATATAGCACAATAGGCTGGATAGCACATATTTTGCACCAAACTTTAATTGGTATGTTTATGTTCCAGAAGTTTCTTTTTATTGCATATAGCGCTCTGCGAGCCTTTTCTTTTAGAGCATTCACTACCATGCTGAAACTCCCCGATGCAGTCATAATTAAGCCAAGGTAAGTGTACTGCATCGTGTGATCTAGGGCGGTACTGCCTATATTGAAAGGGTATCTGTGTTCCTGACATCTGGGCTTTTTTTGGAATATCATAATGTTTGTCTTTTTTAGATTTACTGTCAGGGCCCAGTGCTGCTCTCTCTCTCTGTCTCTCTCTCTTTCTCTCTCTCGCACTCTCTCTCTCTGTGTGTGTGAGTGTGTGTGCGTGCAACGCTTGTTTGCCTGCTACACCATAGTTTATAAGTCCAAGTAGCCTACACACAAGTCACCCACTCCTGATTCTGGTAGATAGAACAACACATGCACACACACTCTCTCTCGCTCTCTCTCTCTCTTTCTCTCTCACACACACACACACACACACACACACACACACACACACACACACACCACAGAGTACACATCCCACACCCCTCCATGTCACCATCTCCTCCTCTACAGTACACGCTCAACCAGTCACCTCTGATTGAAGTCGTCATCAAACTCATAATTACACTGACCTAGCGAGCGGATCTCACCCTGATGGGAGGCTGTCGGAGTGGAGAGGGTCGGTCGCGAGGTCAAGACTGGAACATCATTACCGGGGACTCGACAAAAAAAGGGACAAAAACAACGTGTACGCAAATATGAGCTGTGGGGACGGACGGGAGGCTGGAAAGTTGGACTGATGTCAGAGCATTGACCTGGACTCACACAGAGAGAGAGAGAGAGACGCCACAGGCAAAACCAAAAGAGAGGGAGGGAGGGGGAGAGAGGGAAGCTGAGAGAGAGAAAGTGAGTAAGAGAGAGAGAAAGAATGAGAGAGAAAGGGAGTGACAGAGACTGTGAGAGGATAAGAGAATGAGAGAGACAAAGAGAGAGGGGGAGAGGCAGAAAGAAAGAGAGAGAGAGATGAAGACAGAGAGAAAGGAATAGAAATAGAAAAAAAATAGAGGGAGATTCTAAAAGGACAGAGAACAAGTGTGAAAGGCAATTAATAAACAGAGAAAGTGAGTGAGCGTAAGAGAAAGAAAAGATAGGGACTGACAGAGAGAGAGAGAGAGAGAGATAGAGGGAAGGAGAGAGTGATAAACAACGTTAGCCATTTGCTGTTGTGGTCTGACTTACATAAAGCTCATATCACCCACACAACACCCTGCTTATATAACAAGGCAGGAGGACGAAAGAGAGGGTAAGAGGAGAGATGGAGATAGAGAAATGGAGAAAGGAGAGATGGAGAACAAATGGGAGGAGTGATTAGAGAAGGGAGAAAGAAAGAGAGAGAGAATAAGAGAGAAAAAAAGAGAGACCTGCTGGTTAAGTGCTGTGCAATGGTAATCCTCCTTTGTAAACCTCCACATGCACATTCGATAAAACTATAGGAACAACAGCAAACAACAACAGACTGGACTACACCTGTCTCAACAATAAAGGAGGCGGTAGAACTGACCAAAAAAAAGAAAGAGAGGGGAAATATCACTTTAGATATCAGATATAGAGACAGATAGGAAGATACCACTTTTGATAAAACACAAAGGTATAGAAAATCACTTTAGATATGAGAGAGAAAGACAGGGAAAGATCACTTTACCGATTCCCTCTCTGTTTCGTGTTTTTCAGATATTTGTAAAGCACTTTTAAAATGTGTGAGTGTGACTTAGGAGATGCGATAAGATAAACGTGCCTTTTCTCAGTACAGTCAACTATTGTATTAGTATATAGTATATACTATAAGTATTCAGGATGAGACACACAGACCAGAGATCCCAATTTGTCAGACCAGACAAGAAAAGCCCTTCGAAGATATTGTAAATTTGCAGTTTAAAGTGTCACTTCTGATACTAAAGACCATGAAACTAGACATGAGTAGCATGTAAGCAGCAAAGGTTATGCTTAGGTTTTACCTCTCTGACCCTATTACCTCTCATCATCACTCTGTACACATCAACAATGAACCATCTAGTCACACAAGGACAAGGACATTTTTTGAGGGGGTAGTCCCCCAAGGCTCTGTACTTGGACCCCTGCTTTGCTCTTCACATATGCTACCTTTCAGCTCTGTAATTGGGAAACATGGCATCAATTTTCATTCCTATGCTGATGACACTAGACCATACTTGAAGCCCAATAGAATAACACCACTGCTAACTGCGCTTGAAATCTACTTAATAAATCTAAGGCCTAAGTTTAAGGCGCAATACCCTTTTCATGCACTGCCAGTTGTCAGCGGACCAGCATGTACCATGCATTTCTCGCACCCGATAAGAATGCGATTGAGTAGACCAAACCTATGGTACAATTAGGAGTTGGTTATGTAAGGGATAACGGCCGTCGAGGTGTCCTGTTATATGGAATTAATGGACAAGGGCGAGGGGCAAAGAACTCTCCGACGCGCAGCGGAGTTGCCTCCGCCCGAGTCCATTAATTCCGTATAACTGGACACACCTCGAAGGCCGTTATCCCGCTTATCACCAGGAAACATGCGGTTCCGTTTAAAAAGCTCACTAGTTCAGCTTGTTCAGCTTTCGCTGGCCCTATAACAGCGATAGCGTGGACAGTTAGCTTGTTTACAGTTGATTCCATTGTTGCGATGCCTGCCTCCAGGGTCGACCATCGTCCTACTATGGTTGTTATAGTTACCATTCATAAGCATTGATATGGAACGGCGATTAAACTTTTTTTACCAGATCTTCTTCATAGGTGTCCCGTTATTCAGAATTAAAAGCCAACCCGCCAGCCAATCAGAAAAGAGTATTTCTTCTCTCCGGATAATAAGAGCACAGAATAACGATCGATCTGTTGGCTGTTTAATGTAATAATTGCAACCATGGCAACAATAGAACGCCTGGTCAAAATAATATCAAACATGTTACACACATAACGATGTTTGCCGCAAAGGAACACCAGAGCTACCACTGACTACCTTGGACTTACCATGATTGTCACCAACATTCCATCCTTTCAAAATCGGCAAAAAAGTTTTAGTTATGCTGCTATTGGCCTATAACCTGACTCTTGCTAGATGAATTTCGTTCCGCCTAGCTCCATTCATCCATCTGGGATCGATCCATTGGAGTGGTGCTTCAGAAGGCTGGGCCTTATCAAAAAATCCTTGCATATGATTGGATTAGCCACTTGTCCGTCATCTATTGACGTGCTACTTCAACCACTCACATCGAAGCCAACCCGTGACGCTGAGAACAGTCTCACAGTCGCTTCTACGCTACGTCATATCTATGAAACTCCCGCCCTGCGTCCTGATTAGTGGAGCTAGGCGGAACGAAATTCATCTGGCGAGAGTCAGGTTAATTGGCCTAGGCTACAAAGCACTTCTATCATGCCATACGACTTCTCCATCTGATTGATGGTCTTTTGGAGCCCCACCGTCGACTACAAGGCAGTGCTGCCACCGTTGACTTCACGACACCTAACCCTAACCCTAACCCTTGCCTAACCCTATGGACAGCGGGGGCCCAAAAGACCATAAAGCTCTCCATCTTCCTTTCTCTGCTATATCTTTGATGTCTGGTGACTGTGACATTTACACATTGTCACAGTCACCAGACATTGTCTACTAGGTAGTCTCTCTTCTCTTTGCCTATAGTAGAACCATTGCTTAAGATACTGATAGCTGTGACACAGTGGCGGCTGGTGGTATTTTTTTCTAGTGAAGCAGTTATGAAATTATGACACCCCCCCCCCCCCCCCCTCAAGGAAACGAACATTGTGCCTAACACACCTGGCAAAGTTGGTGAGGTTGAATGTATGAGACACATGATGACATTGAACTGTCTGCAATGGCATAAACAAAAGCTATGTTTGATCAGTCAGAGAGCTCAGAGTAATTTGTTGAGAAATCAAGACCTGTTTACCACCATCTCGAAGTACAGGCCACAAATGGGGTGTAGTGGGCCTAAGACTGGACAAGACAGTAAACAAGGTTTATGTATTATTATTATTATTATAAGTTTGCATATTTTTGTTAGACATATTGCTTGCAGAGACTAGGCTATCTATGGTCATGCCCCCCAAAAAAGAGCATCTCCACTTTAGCACTTATTAGTGACTAGGTACGTTTTTGCAGTGTATTAATGCCAAGTTGTTGATGTCCACAACATCTTGAAACAACAACCTTCCAATATTCTAAGCTACTAATTATGCCCCATAAGCAATGTCAAATTCAGTAGCCTATTAAGAGACACATTCTTGCCTCTGGGATATATTAAGAAATTATACCATGACTGTTGCTCTGGCATATGTTTGACCAACCAGTTTGTTTCTGTCACTGCCTTCCTTCTCTACAAAAGTAAAGATCCACTTGGCATTTGCCTCTGATACATTGAAGAATCCTAGATTTTTTTCTAAATCAAATCAGTGTCTATTTCGTTTTTAAATGGTAGTTGAAATTTAGCTTCAAGCAGATTGTTCTGAATTGTCTTTGACAAAGTTGAGGTTTTAAAATGGGAAGCCAAGACGTTAGGCCTATAACACATCCATAACATAGGCTAATGTTATCATAACACATCAATGAACTTACAGGATGGCTACGTTGAGAAGCTGCACTTTCTAATGCATAGCCTACTGTAGCCTACAGTTTATCAAGTTTATCCTTACCGTAGCCAAAGTAGCACCCACGAACTGTGTTAATTTCACAGGAAGTCTCTTGGTCTCCCCTCTGCATTCACTCATAGGTCCTCATTTCAAAAAACTGTAAAGAATCCTGTACGTTGCGGTCAACGATGTTCATCGCCTGAAACTTCCGTCGAAACCATCTTGCTAGGACTTAGCTTCTAGCTTCTAGCGAGTCACTAACGTTAGCTGACTGGTGGGGGAGACCCCTAGCTGATGTTAGAAAACACAGAGCTACACACAATAATCCTAAATAAAACGTTCTCTCCTACACAGAAAAAAATCCGATGTACCTTACAAAATTAATGTAAAACAAACTATGCGAATGAATTACACAATTCATAATGAAACTCTAGTAAGGTCACTGAAGGCAACTGAAAAGTGATGGCAAGCTAATGGAGACAGTGATTGGCCAGAGTGTTGCGTCAATCATATTCAACGGCAGGAAGTGTGAAATTCTGCCCAATCGGTCACTGCTTCACGGGTGGGACTTATCTGCCATAAGGATCAATAGACCTCTGAAGTTCGCCTACAAAAAAGCTGCCATCTTTGACATCCGGTATCTGGCGATTTTTCCTGTGGGAAAATAACATGGGGATTTTGGATAATCGCACCTGTTAAAGTCTCGTGGGGATGAAAAAGTCTGAAATGCAGACGTTTTCCTGAACACACTTTTGTCCTCTGCCTTCGAGTGGATACTGTGATCTCCGGTAAGTGAAGGCGGCACACTTAGATTTTTGCTACTCCAGAGCTAACTTGCAATGCAATTTGCCATAGGTAGTTAGCTTCAATTAACAACCGGATCTCCTTATATGGGCAAAGATGGCCGTTTTGGATCTTTTTTGTAGGCGAACTTCAGAGGTCTATTGAAACTGAAAAAATCCACGAGCCGCCTGGGGTTTCACTCGATTTACATTGAAGTCAATGGGGAAAGATATCTATGGTAGTGAAGCAAAACGAAAAGTTGGTGAAGCAGTCTGATTCACTGTAATTCTCTGTTTCACCGCGGGTGCGATGGCGCTGTTGTCACTCACAGAACTGATTTCAGGAAAACAGCTTGTGTTAGTAACTGTATTTCTGTTTCAAAGGAGTAAAATTGTGATAATTGTAAGATTTTTTTTGTGTTTTGTTTTTTTACTTTTTTTTGGTGAAGCACTGCTTCACCTGTAGTCTTATAGAAGCCTCCTCTGATGTGTGACAATAATTATCCACCATTATAACTTATATGAAAGTGTAAGTATACAGTATATGCAATTTATTATAATGCCTAACTCCATTCCATAATGCATTTTCAACCCCTCCACAAATGATGAGATGGGTGCACTCAGAAAAAGGACAATAAACCACAAATAGTCCAATGAGCCACTTTTTGATCCCAAAGAAGACACAGAGTACACAGTTAACTTTGCCCATTTAACTAATACTTTGCTGCACACCACATCTTCATCAGAGTCAAACCATAATGAAAACGCAGTGTGCATCAACAAGTTAATCTTTTGCACTTTCAACCAGTAAATCTGAAAGAATTGAAGGAAAGTATGCACTGAACTTGTGTGAATCTATGAGAAGACAAGACTAGCTGATTAAGGATCCCTCTTCATGTTAACAATCCAGGTCGCTGGTGACCAGGGGTGTAGTGGTAAAATAAGAGGTAGGTGAACTATGAATTCTGTGATCTTGGTAGGGTGGACTGTGCCATGCGGTATTGGATTTTTAAAAAAGGCATTCAGAACATGTTTGATGATGTCAGAGGTTATTGTCCAATGTGTATATCAATACTAATGGTTCCTAGAGTGTTGATGAGTGTACATATTGTGAATATGGATAATCTCTAATAAGAGGTGGATCAATTCTGAAATGTCAGAGGTGCACTGTGTTTACTTGCATTTAGCCTCCACTACAGCCCTGCTGGTGACTGGGAGCGAGTATTGTCTGTACAGACATCTGAAACAAGAATCCTGGAAACCCAAAATAAAATCCAAATTCAAACTACGTATCATGACATGTACTGTTTCTTGACTTGAATTTCTGCCATCCTCTCCAAAAAGTGAGAGAGCACATTTGACAAATGAAGAATGAATGATGAATCTAGGCGCAGACCCAAAGTAAAAGATTGATCTTCAAAAAAGAAGGACTGTGGTGACAAAATGGGAAGGAGGAAAAGGGTCAGATAGGTTGGAGACCCTGACAGGATGGGGGTGTGTGTTGCATTCTGGGAACTCGCACTCTATCAACTAACATGTAGACGAAAAGGAGGAGGAGGATGAGAGAGAGAGAGAAAGAGAAATAGAGAAAGAGGAGTACTGTCACTGTGGTTGTTGAATGAAATCTCAAGGGACAACCAGAGAACGAGACAGCAAAAAGGAGAGGAAGTGAAGTGACAGAGATAAATAAAAACAAAGAGTAAGAAGACAGTGGTGGGAGAGAGAGAGAGAGAATGAGAGAATACAACAGAGAAAAAAAAATAAGAAGCAAAAAAAAAAGCCACAGCCACAGCCTTGACAGAAGTCATAGCGGAGTGTGGGGGCAGAGAAAGGAGTGTGTGTGTGTGTGTGTGTATGTGTGTGTGTGTGAGAGAGAGAGAGAGAGAGAGAGAAGGGAGCAGAGAACAGAAGAACCTCAGAGCCTGTGTGTCACCTCATGAGACAAGCGCTGATGTTGAAGTGAGGGATAATTACTCTGTGCTGGATCTTACAGTAAGAGGAGGTGTTGGAACGACAAAGAACGTGGAGATCACAGCCGGAGTATGAGTGTCTATTCTGTACAGTATGAACTTACATCACAGACTCTTCTCTGTAGCATAGCACTAGCTGCATTCTAAAACTCAGTCAGTGCAGCACTTTTTCTGGCAGTTTCTACCAAACCATGACTACAGCATCACATCATGACACACAGCTTTTTAAGTGCAGACCTACCTCTTCAACTCAACACAACCTCAGGACAGGCAGCCTTCAAAGGCATTTAGGCTTTTTAATTATTTATCATTTATATTCAACCATTAGCAGTGTTGTCTTTTGGAGCTATTTAGGAGATAGGAGCAAAACAAATAGACCAAGCACATGGCAGGAGCTAGATACATTTGGGTGTCACCAAAACATACTTAGTCTGTTGAGGCATGGCAGGCACAAAAGGCAACAAAAATATCACTGAGACCTTCAAATGAGACATCCAGGACAAGTATGTGCTGTATACGTATGTTATATTGACACATAGTGTGAGAACGCATGATTGTGGAGGTGTTGGTTAAATATACGGAATAAGTGACTCTCAGTTTGGTGGCAATTTGGCAGCTTCTCCACCCAAATGGTGCCAGCCGTTTTGGGTCTGTTTGGAATTTTGGCATGTCTCTGTACACCATTTTGGCTCTTCACTACTCCAAAATACTGAAATAAACTGCGGTTGGGCGTCATGCTGGAGATGGATCTGACCCGTGGTGAGTAACACTCACTGAGGGGGTGGGTGGGCCAACTACAACACAGGAAATGAGATGCAAGGGTCCTGATGAACAGGTGGCTACGCTGTTGCCTGATCTAAAGAGCTGCCCTTAAAATCAAAGCGGGCAGGACTGACAGAAGTGAAGTGGTAGGAGGGTGGGAGTGTGAGTCAGAAATGCCTCCACACACACACACACACATACACACACACACACAAACACACACACACTTATGGGAGAGGGAGAGATAAAAGTGATAACTATGAATACTCATACATTTTGGCCATGATGTTCATACGAGTGAGTGAGTCTCTCTCTCTCTCTCTCTTGCTCTCTCTGTGAGAGAGAAACTGTAATCTCATCAACAATCCCTGGGACACCACTCTCATCCAGAGAACCTGTCCATCACGCTCTCCTGTCTGCCTGCCCATTTTAATCAGGATTCATCCCCACGTGTGTCTCCCAGGATGGTGAAGTGTCTATCCTTCCACCCGTCTATCTACGCTCATTTTTCTTTTTTAATCTCTCAGCCCACCCCCCTCTCTCTCTTTTTATCCATCATGCTGTTCTTGCTCTCCATCTATCCTTCCAACCGCCTCTCATTCTTTGTCCTACTGTTCGTTGACATTTGTTACATAAAGCCATTTACCGGTCACTTAAAGACTGCCAGTACTGTGAAAGCCAATATTTTGATTTCTCTATCAGTCTCCGAACTATATCTGTACCACTGATAGTGTCATACTCTAGTATGTATGCAGTATAACCGGGACACCTGCATTTTATAAATCGATGCATTTGATTATAGAGGGACAGGTAGATAAGTATTTCTAAGAGAGCTAAGAGAGTGTTTTTTTTCATTTTGACAATCCAACTAAATACAAAAATGCATATACAGATGTGATATGAGATATCTCCCATTCAAAAACCAAAAAAGTCATAAGGGAATAGCCAGACAATCTCTTACATACACAGACTTTATAAAAAAGCTACAGCGAAACTGGAAAGTTTTCAGACCCTTTCAAGTTTTCCACATGTTGCTATGTTTCAGAATCACATAACAAAATGTGAAAAACTTGAAAGGGTCTGAAAACTTTCCGGTAGCACTGTAACATACACTATGCATAGATGTACATACAGTATCTCCTCTAACCACTAATGCCTCTAAGAGTTTGTACCTATAACATAGCCAAATTAAAGCCATCTTTGGCAAGTTTTGTTAGGGGTGTTCTGCATTCTACTGACCCCAACTCAAAAGCAGACATTTTTTTATATAATGCTGAGGCAGAGTGCAGAATATACGGAGGATTTAGGAATTCCGGAACCTAATTGTCTTTCTCCTCTTCCCTTCTTTATCCACACGCTATGAGCAAATTGCTTGAAGATTCCATCAGAATACATGATGCTTTTAATTCACTAGACTATTGTGTGCCTGGTCTCCCATTGTACTGAGGAAAGGAGGCCACGGCAGAAGCAGGTCAAAGAGACCTGACCATTTATGACCTGGTCTGAGACTACTCCCTGAATTACCAGGCAATGGCTAGTGCTTTGTGCTTTCTCAGCAAACAAGACAGACAGACACACGCACGCACGCACACGCACACGCACACGCACACGCACATACAGTACAGTACACAAATACAAAACAAACTTTATAATAAATGTGAAGTAATACAGGTATGCATGCAGGTCATACGTCACAGTCACATGGTCAGGCATGCCTGCATATGCATCTGTGTGTGTGTGTGTGTGTGTGTGTGTGTGTGTGTGTGTGTGTGTGTGTGTGTGTGTGTGTGTGTGTGTGTGTGTGTGTGTGTGTGTGTGTGTGTGTGCAAGTGTGTGTGACTGCTAACACTGGTGTATGAGTAAGCCACTGTTGGGTGTGTGGAGAGCTTGTGTAGGGCTCTTCAGCGCAATAAACTCTATTTCTGTGTGGAGACGAACCCTTCAGTCTGACAGCTGTAGATCATGATGGACCATCATCAGAGCAAAGCCACTTTTCAAACACTACACTCCACCTGCCTTTACTAGTAGAGGGAGGGTT
This sequence comes from Alosa pseudoharengus, assembly GCF_046254945.1. Taxonomy (NCBI): domain Eukaryota; kingdom Metazoa; phylum Chordata; class Actinopteri; order Clupeiformes; family Clupeidae; genus Alosa; species Alosa pseudoharengus. The sequence goes on from NW_027468640.1 coordinate 20,933,124, forward strand.
ATGGCATTTTTGCTTAGAATAAGAGAGCTTTCTAGTACAATCGATACAAACTGCTACAGATTTTCAGTATCTGTCACAGGCTATATGTAAGAATGGATTGGAATTACCTGTCTGTCTTCATTTGTGTAAACCACACATCACATGCACGCACTGAATGTTGGGCATCTTTCTTTTTGTGTCTCCCCCTCTCTCACTTTGTCACACACACACACACACACACACACACACACAGAGAGAGAGAGATAGAGAGAGAGAGAGAGATACACACACACATACACACACACACACACACACACACACACACACACACTACTGTGACATAAGCACAATTCAACAATTCAAGGGGCTGACATAACTATTGGCACTGTCACGCAACAGGTGTGTATGTGTGTGTGTGTGTGTGTGTGAGTGTGTGTGTGTGTATGCGTGTGTGTGTGTGTGTGTGTGTGTGTGTGTATGCGTGTGTGTGTGTGTGTGTGTATGTGTGTGTGTGTGTGTGTGTGTGTGTGTATGCGTGTGTGTGTGTGTGTGTGTGTATGTGTGTGTGTGTGTGTATGCGTGTGTGTGTGTATGTGTATGTGTGTGTGTGTGCGTGTGTGTGTGTGTGTGTATGTGTGTGTATGTATGCGTGTGTGTGTGTGTGTGTATGTGTGTGTGTGTGTGTGTGTGTATGTGTGTGTGTGTGTGTATGTGTGTGTTTTATGTGAACGAGCCTCCATCTGTGAGTCAGATTACACTGTGTACAATGACTCCATTTTGCTCTCCAGATTGCTCTCTGCTTCTTTTTTCAGTCCCATTCTTTCTCGCCCTCGTCTTCTCTGAATCCCGCGTTCCCTCTACACCTCTACCTGTGTGTCTCCATCCATCTTTCACTACCTCCCTCTCATGTTCCCCCCTTTGGCCATCCTTTCTATTTCCTTTCACTTCTCTTTCTTTGGTTTTATCCTTCTCTACCAATCTCAGTCTCTCTCTTTTTTCTTCTCTGACTTTCTCTTTCAGCCCTCCTTTCTATCTCCCTCCTTCTTTAGCCAACTTCCCTAGCTCCCTCTCTTTCTCCCTCCCTCTATCTCTGTTTCTTTCTCTCTCCTTCCATCTCTCCATCTCCCTCTCTCCATCTCTCTCTCAGACAGCCCACAGATCCTTATCATAGCGCTCTGCTCTCACACCCCCACGCCACCACCTAAGAGTGAAAGCATGAGCACTCACTCACCCCCCCCAACCCCCCCCCCCCCCTCCCGGCCCACCCCCGCTCTCTCCACTCTCCACCTCGTTCCTCCAAACCTGCTAGCGCGCCACCGCCATGCTAACAACAGCAACATCCAACAGCTCTCAATCAAGACCTGCACTGGACCTCTGTTCTATTCCGATGCGCTGTAAAGCTTTGCAGCTGCTGTTGACTCTGCACCTTGCTGCCTACCCTCAGAGCTCATTGCCCTCAGGGCTACCTTGTTCACCCACTCTATCTGTGTCGTGTTAAACTTGAACAGGTCTTTTGAGTGGCAGGGAAAAGGCCTGTTGGAGAAGAGTAAACGCTTACATGACTTTCAATAAATACAGGGAAGGCAATACCCCCTTCAGTCGCCCGACTTTAGGGCTGTTGGCACCAAGAACAATAACTATAACAATAACGACATGAATAACAATATTTTTGGGGATCACTTTCAGAGCGATTTTGAGAATGATAAAAAGCTGAGAGCCAATCAAAATCCATCAAATTTAGTCATCTCATTCATCAACACGAAGAGAGACTTTCCTTATTGTTGGTCAGTGTGAATGCTTTTATTGTTATAGTTATCTTTATAGCTTTCATTCCCTTTAAACCTTTAAACTTGAATGTCAGTAGATTTAGACACATATAAAGCCAATTGTGTTAGTTTCATGGTTCTGGTTTCATGGTTTCACTGGCTCTTCAGTGGCTGCAACAGGTGTGTTTAGGCTACAGGTGAGTTCAGTCATGGAAAGGTGGGAAAAGGACCAGAGAAGCCAGAACTCTGAGCAGAGGCTTGTCTTTACATGTGGCAGTGGCAGCAAAGCTTTTAAGACTGTAACGACCCAGGCGCACATTGGGCAACAAACATTAACTAGACATTAAAGGTTGTATCAGCGATGCCAGGGTGACGTCACTTCTGTTGACGTTCAAACAAAACAGAGAGCTAGCTCGCTACTCCCTCCCCCTCCCCCTCCCTCCCGTGCAATTGAAACTCTCCTAAACGCACATCTCGTCGGTGATTGGTTGGAATACTATTTATTTTGGTTTTGAGTGGTTGGTAGCGCTGTTGCGGTCTGTTGTTTTTGTGTACAGATCTCGAAGCCTAGGCTGCCTACAGAGATACGTTTTTTTGACGGCCTGCTTATGGGGCGGGCAGCTAGCTAATCATGAGGAAAGATTCGACGAATGTGATCATTTATGTTTGGACCTGCAATCGCTAATACAACCTTTAATTGGCCAATTGAAATTGAAATCAATGAATTAATTACTTAACAGATATACAACAATAAATATCTAGGGGATGATATGATAGGACTTCTGGTTGTGGTGGATGTGCACATGGAAATGACGGAGTGAATTTGGAAAATGGAGAGTGTGAGTGGATGTTAAAAAGAGAGTGTCTGGTTATGTGTGAATAGCAGTCTTTCAGGGTGTGAGTGTCAGGGGTCTCTGTGAGTGTGTCTGAGGTGAGGCTGACCTCAGACGTCTATACACCTGAAGCATGTGTGTTGATTAGCTGAAGTTGTTTATGGCTTGGTCTGAGCCATGTACTTGTTTTCCACTAATAGTCTCTGGACTGTGTATGAGCTTCAAGTTGTTTAGACTGATCCTCAACCAGTTCTGGGGCTGATCGAAACCAGAAGTGAGCAGAGAATGTAGCTTTGGAATTCTGACGTCCCTTCCTCCGTAACCGTAGCTCAGCAATTTTAGTGTGTTTTTGACAGACTTGAGCGTGAGTTTCTGTCCCGAATAAGTTGCCATTTGGGATTTGAGCAGATATGAAGAAATAGGTGAACTCCTCAGGGACCCATGTGGAGACTTCCTCAATCAGGACAATAACAAATATAATTTCTCAACAGTCTGCCATGGGTCATCCAATAAATCTAATAATCTACACTATCCTCTCCTGTCATCCCCTGGGTACGTACTGATTTAGTAACAGTCTTTTGAAAATCAATTTAATCACATGATAGAAGATGCCCTCTTTGGTTTGGTTCCAAACTGACTCAACAGCCTTGCTGGGTGGATCCTCTAAGCACCAGCCTCACTTATTTTTTATTCTCACACGTTCCCTCAAAATACTTCTGCAGTTATGGTCAGGTAGGATTTCTAGCATATAAAATAGATATAGATCATTACAACTTCCAACTTATGAGGTCCCAGTAACAACCAACAATCACTTTGGATTATTTAATTTAAATTACATTAAATAAATAAATTAAATTAAATTAAATAGAAAATGCATAGCCTACTGATTCAAATGATATAATCCTGGCAGTATAAATTCTGAAATTTATTACGACTGTTTTAACTATACAATAAATAAGTCACTATGATTATGAGAAGTTTGTTTATCACAGGGACTTTCCCCCTTAAAGTGCGTGAAGACCAGTGATGACAGTCAGGTCACTTCACACTTCTGCAACTGGTGACCGACACAAGTTGATGTAATTGAGAACACTATCTGTCACTGTTTCAGACACAGGCGACTTCTCCATATGGATGAAAGAATGTTTCACTCATATTTTCTCGCTGCATTTAGTAGCTAAAATATTAAAGTCCTCCATTTTCTTCTACTACTCCACTTTAATTGACGCTATCATCTTATATTATTGTGAAATGTGGCAAGTTGTAGCTTAATTATTTTGACACCGAGAATCGTAAAAGTCCAGGCGCGATAACGACTGCAATCACAACGACACAAAAAACAACTTCCAACTTTGTAGAGTGATTTAAAACCGACTTACTTTCTCCTTTGGCTTCTAGATGTAAACAAATGCGAGTGGGAGATCAGAACGAGGTTCCGTAGGGATTTTAGACTCGGCTGAGGTGACGGTCGGGGTAAAAACCAGGCGTTTCTGGCGCATCATGGTGAACGCACTCCAGGGCGTCGATTCTCCAGAATGTATCAGCTATATTTCCCCTCTGTACATCAGGCGTAGCTTCCCTTAAACTCGCCAATGATTAAGACCAGATCTCCCTCCGTCGTTCTTACGTCTGCTGCGCCTTCTAGCACTTGGCTATTTTATTATTTATTTATGTATGTTTTTTTTTTTATAACTTTCACTTTTACTGAAGTCCTATTTTTGACTCACACAGGCATGCGCCCAACTCTACGGCAACAGTCATCGCCACGCTGTTATCCTATTACCGAGGCTAAATTATTCTATTTTTGTTACCTACGTTATCTCACGTTCCATCTCCCTCATTTCAAGTCATTTAGGCAGCCAGACTTTGTTTGGCCATGATTTTTTAAACCGCCCCCAACAGTAGGCTGTTGTTGATCTTCTGTATGATTTGTACATGTTCACATACATCCGAGGGCGGACTCGCACGCACACCCACGGCGCCCTATCTCGTGGAAATGGATTGAGCAGCAGACACTTTTGGGCGACCTCACATGGTCTGCGTCCCCTCGCTCGCATCAGGTGCGAGAGAGAGAGATAGAGGGAGGGAGGGAGAGAGAGAGAGAGAGAGAGAGAGAGAGAGAGAGAGAGAGAGAGAGAGCACTCCGCCACCAGACAAATCTGCACCTAATCAGTTTTTCCGCTAGATGTCACCACAGGCACACGATTCTGGTAACCTTTCGCGAATGCGAGCATCCTGCGCTGCGTGCATGGTAGGCTACCGACGATAGATGTAGGCTATATAGCCATATACCATCACTATATACTATAGGGTGGCCATACTTCCGGATTTAGGCCGGACAGTCCGGGTTTTAAGTGCCCTGTCCGGCGTCCGGCGAAGCATCAAGCCGGACGCTGCTTGCCCTCCTTTTTGGAGTTGCACTGGGCTTTAGAATCTTTGCTCGGACGCAGCATAGCGTTTCTCAAACTGTGGACGCGAAGACTGCTGGTCAAATTATGCCCGGTGCTTCTGAAACTCGTCTGATAATTTGCTGCGCAATTTATGAAGGAACCGCCGACCAACAGGAAAACAAACGTAGCCTAACCTAACAGGATACCCTGAACTGTCTGCGGCTTGCTTGCCAATGCAAGGATTAAAGTTCTCCGTCGTACGACGGATTTCCGTAAATTAGATTTTAGAAATGTCATATTTGAGATCGATGCAGATCCGACGAGAAAAAAAATAGGAGGGGGGGGGGCTATCACCTTTTATTTTCCTTTTTTTGAGGCAACTACAAATATTAGGTCCGAATTAATGTGTGTGATGGTAAATGTTTAAAGAATAGGGTTCTTGAGAACTTTCTGTGTCTCAATCAGTGACCGCTCAAGAAGAAACGTCAGCCATGAGTTTCGCTTTGTTTATGTTACGCTTGTCTCATTGGCCTGGGGCGTTTGCTTAAAAAAAAAGCACACGTCTGGAGGACTAACGGTCTAAAAGTTGGATTATAGGCTAGTGACACAATCGAGACAGCTGATGAGGTTGGCCAATCGGTTAAACTTTTTTGGATATGATATTGTGAGCACTATGTGCGAATTCGGAGAAGAAGCGTAGGCTTTTCTTTCCGTGCATCAATGTAGACCATTTCTTATCGCGAACTCTTGTCAGGGGAGGTCATTCATTTTGAGTGTCACCTATGACTTGAACAGCCATGCCACCCGATGTAGCCTACTATTATTGTTTCAGTTTTTAATCAGTGCAACTAACATTATGTGTAAAGCGACGAAATATAAACCGTAGCCTATGCAATTTATTATCCCGTCTGTTATGACATGTACAACAATGTTTTTCACAATTTGCGACGGAAGGTTTTGACTGAGCGTGTTAACATAAAATAATAATAATATTGTCATCAGGCTCGGACTGGCAATCTGTACAACCGGGCAAATGCCCGGTGGGCCGGTCCACATGTGGGCCGGTGACCTCCGGGATTTTTAAAAAAAAAAGTTATTTAGCCTATTTGCGGCCCGTCATGTAGACCTAGGCAGAGCCATATAAAAAGAGAGTTGCGACACTCCCATAGACTTCCATAGAGCTGGTAAGTCCCGCCCATCCGCTAAACCCCCAGTGGACCTCTAGATTGAAAAATCGTCAATGCAAGTGAATGTGAGAAAATAATTATTTTCTGGTCCCGTTTGAATTGTGCCATGAATGTGAACATATGTTGTCTGTGAATTTTTAATATAATTTTTCATGTTACGAGTTTGACAGTATATTATATGATTCTTCGGCTATCAGTTGTGGAAAAGACATAACGAGAAAGACTACATGTCGCCTGTGACGTGAGCTAGCTCTAATCGCTAACATTAACTGAGATGCTAGTTTTTGTAATGGCAGGAATAAACACACATGGTAACAAAAATATTCGAAACATGTCTAGCTTCACTCAACACATTAACACTATGATACAGTGTGATTGTAAAGTTGTATGGCTCACTGTGTTCAAAGTCGATCTTAATAACCCTCTACCTCTCGACCAACTGATGGTTGTTATGGGAAACTAGTTAGCTGTCGTCTAGCGGAAAGTTGTAGTCCACAAAGTGCTCTCATACAAAGTTTAACCGCATCAAACTTCTACCCGCTCAATTGTAGCATTCTTTACACTAAAAATTATATTAAAAATTCACAGACAACATATGTTCACATTCATGGCAAAATTCAAACGGGACCAGAAAATAATTATTTTCTCACATTCACTTGCATTAACAATTTTTCAATCTAGAGGTCCAGCGGGGATAGCGGAAAGGGCGGGACTTACCAGCTCTATAGGAAACAATGGCGGCGCTTTTTCCACTCTACTTCCGCTTTATGCTGAGCTCAACAGTTCCAAACTTTGACATTCACGGCTGTAGCCCCATTGACTTCCATTGCTTTCTGCCTGATATTGTCAGTGGTAAGTAGACGAATGTACGACGTTTTTTTAATTGTCATATGCATTTCCTATACCAACTGCACTATTAGATACTGGTATTGTTCTTTGAGGATTTTGTGCTGCTTGTTTAACTGATATTTATAGCTTAAATGTTGACCGAAATTTTAAAGCCAAAAGTTAGCCTGCAAACCTTGATGTGGAGAGAGGCTAGCGTAAAGATAATGTTCCTACGTCAATAATGAATTTCAGACAAAACACATTTGGTTAGCCTATTGTAGTAGGGCAACTTTAGATGATATGTTTATAATGCTATATTTTTCAAACCTGATTGCGTTAGCTTACTAGCTTACGTTAGCTAGTCAGCTCATTCACATACATAGTGTTAACGTTAGACATGCTATGAGGGGGAACACGAAAGCTGTTCTCATATTAAATGGTACATTGATAAAATACATTCCATACAGCATGGTAACTCTATATTCAGATGTGCTGGTTATCAATGGGTTTGTGATTAACGCTCTTCAGGTGAAAAATGGAGGAAATTAATGTGATTATTGTCTTTAAACCTGATATAGACTAGCTTGCTAGATGGCGAGTTGTATGGCGTTATGAACTGAACCGTGGGCTGAACGTGACATGAAGTAGGCTAGTGTCCACGACTCGTGAACGAGGGGATTTCAGTTATGAATTTCAGGGGAAGGAGCAAAACCTAGAGTATTATAAGTTATTGTTGTTACTGGTACGTACGTGGCTCTTGTGTCCTTTGCCAGCCCAGTCCTGTGCCACTATCACTGTTCCAAACGGGACAGTGGCACAAGCAGGCGAGTGTGGCACGAGCGTGGTCGTGGGACAGTATAGCGTCTGTATAGTAGCCTACAGTAGGAGTTTTTGCTCCAACTGATGATCGGTTTCAGTTCATTTAGTTTTCAGTAATTTTACATTTCGTGTTGGTGTTCTTGGTGTAATAATTTTGATTGCTTTATCTGCCAAGTAATTTGTCATACATAGCGAAGTTTGCATGGAAGAGACTGACGTGACAAGAGGGCATTGCCTTTCATTAGGTCAGTGATCTTTGTAAGTAGGACAAATGTCTTTTTTTGGGTTAACTGAAAAGTGTAGTCAGGTTATTAGGGCATAGATCACTCTGAAAGTAATCCCCAACAAAATCATTCTTCATGTTGTTATTGTTATAGTTTTTGTGTGGACTTGTGGCACCCCCAACCAGCCTTGCAAATGGTTGGCTGTGTATGGGTATGTAAAACTCTTTCTGGAGATGGCCTCTTGTTTAGGTTTCTGCTACTTACTTAATGTGTTGTCCCAAGTATACACTGAGTGTTACCTGCTTTGTTCTCTCCCTCCATTCTCCACTGTGCCTGTTCTGCTTATCCAGGACCAAGGATGCCGAGGACCAGAAGGGTGTGCAATATATGACTGGAATGGTCAGATAAGATCATTTTTTATGTTTGAGGTTCACACGATGGGGCCCTTACACAAATGGAGTTGTGTTAATCCAGCATCTTCCACACCTCCCATAACACTCCCGACTCCAGCCTCCTTACCATTTCCCTCTTATAGGTGTACAGAGTACACGGAGGGCTACCCATCCCTTCCACATTGTGTCTTTTGTGTAGTTCACACACATTTGTTGTTCAAACTTTGGAAACTGAAATCTTTTTATTTTTTGGAAACCTAAATGAGTGTCAGACCTCCTTTTTATGTTGCAGTGTACCTTCCTCCCAGTCTTTTTTGCATTTGTTCCTGTTCTTGTTTTAAACACACATTGAAAACGTAATAAAAATTCTATTGAACATATCAGTCATCCTTTTCATGCTGTAGTCTCACCAGCCGGCTGAAATATAAGTTATAAGTATTTTATTGAAATAGTTGATTGCTTATTGTTGAAACAGTGGGTGTCTTATCTTGCAGTATTAATCAAAATTTTCACATTTAAGTTGTTATTGATTCTTATTTAGCCTATGTGTTTTTGACATGTTTTTGGCTAGTCTTAAAATGTTACTAAGGCTGTGTGGTGGCCAACTTTATGCTATTTCTCTAAAAGAACTGAACAGATTTAATGCATTGATCAAACTTTTAAAATTTAAGCTGTTAGGCTACTGAATGCCATTTATATATTTGATAGACATGTATTGCTAGTAGTGATGGGGACGAGACCGCCTATGCCGAGTCCGAGTCAAGACCGAGTCTTTGAAGGGTCGAGACCGAGACCAAGTCTGTTGGTTTTCAAATACAGTCGAGTCCGAGTCAAGACCGAGTCTTTGAGGAAGCAAGTCCGAGTCGAGACCGAGTCCTTTAGGAGTCGAGACCGAGTCGAGACCAAGACCATAAAAAAATGTCAGTTTTCATATTCATAATTTAATATCACCCCAGTTAATAATCAACCATTAGGCCTACAGACTAAGCTAGATTGGGAATTGTTTAGAGGAGCAGTCTTAACATCTTAATATGGACTATGCTGACCTACAGACACTCACCGGCAGCAGAGCCATAGAGATAAATAAACGGTTCTGATGGCAGTATCTTTGCATTGCACCATGGGATGTCATTTTCAAATAATGCCGGTCAACATTGCATTTTATTATTATTGTTGTTATGTGTTGTGTGTTTTTTTTATATGAACATAAAAAATGCGTTGGTCTCGAGGACTCGGTCTGAAATTACGAGTCCTTCTCCTCCCACTGTGGTCCAAGACCGAGTCAAGAGTCTTTGAAGGAACGAGTCCGAGACGAGACCGAGAAAGCAGAAATTGGTCTCAAGACCAGTCTCGAGTCCGAGACCGGACTCGAGTACTACATCACTAATTGCTAGTCTTACAATGATCAAAGTTGTGGGGTAGATTGGGGGGGGGGGGGGGGGCACCTTCATCTTCATCTCACCAAACGAACTGAAAAGGACACTGGATCTAATGTCCACACACAAAAAGGATACAAAATGCATAGCCTACGTTTTGACAATGTAAGTAAAGTATATGTAGCGTGTAATACAGCCAAATGTAGGAATCGAATAACAGATCATGTCCAGCAAGGAAACAAACGTTCAATGTTAGAACTAAGAACATATTTTAGATCGATGTTGCAAACTAATTATACTCGCAATATATAATTTACACTATAATGTAAGCATGCTAACACGTAATAACACTCGTTTTTGGTTTGTTGTAATGTTTCCAGTTCAATAACGCACTCGCTGCTGTCTATCCCATTGAAATAACACGACACGCAAAGAGCTGTTTGGAACTGTTGAAGCGTACGTGAACCACGTGACCGCGTGGCGGCGACTTCAAAGAGTGTCACAACTCTCTTTTTCTATGGCTCTGGACCTAGGCTTAGGCTATAAATGCAGTTGCATCCATTTGGATTGGGGGGTGACAGGTCAATCATTTTGGCCTCTTCATGACAGGTTCAAGTGTGTGTTACGATCTAGCCCCCCTGCCCCACCCCTCAAGTGGATTTGTCCAAGCAGCCGCTTGGTTTGTGGGGAAATATAGCCTACGAGTCCATGCATGGTAGCCTAGGCTATATAAGTACCCTCCGCTGGCTGGTGTTCACATCATCGCAGTTTAACCGTAAACAGCAATCAGAGGTGTCTAATTTTATTCCATAAATATATTGTTTTTATAGACGTAAGTTGCACGCGTGAAGAGCTTCCATTTACTGCACCATGTAGACTACTGTAATGCGGTTTGTCTGTCAACCTAAAAAAAACTTCGGGTACCTACAATTTTCGCACAACTTGGTGGAAAAGTGTAGCACAGGTTAAAGAAAACCTATTCATGTTTGGACTCAAAAGGAACGTCAAAGTATTTCCCATATAGTAGCCTTTTAGCTCACAAAGACAGTGAAAGTGGAACTTGGAAAGTGGAAGTCTCTCCACCGAGTGTTACATTAGATGCACAATCAATCGCGAGTCGATGCACGTAAAAAGTATCAACTGGTAGGTTAGTAACGAAGGTAGCCTAATTTTGCAAAATGTGATGACGGCACACAAACTTGGGCAAAAACGTTTAGTATACACTTGTGGTGATAGCCTACAGTTAATGTGAATCGCTGACTATAACCAATGTAGAAGATTTGCACCAAATAGGCCTAAAGGATGTGGTTGTGTTTCTACAACATGTTGCCACAAATCGTAATTTCTGTCACGATTTCTATGACGATCTCCATGCATGTTCAGTAGCCTATATTTTTCATTTAGTCAAGCAGTGACATGTGGTTTAATCAGTGTTGGGCAAGTTACTTCAAAATCGTAATATATTATTTATTACTTATTACTGTCATTTCAAAGTAATTCATTACATTATAATATTACTGTCTCTGAATTGTAAGGCATTACACTACTATTGTATTACTTTTAAGTTACTTTTACCAAATATGGATTTGGAATTCTAAATACTGTTTATTATGCTCAATGCAGCTCATTGCACTTCTAATGGAGGGGTGATGTGGTACAACATAATGACTGAGCTAGGCTTAAGGCTACAGTAGAATGCAATAGGTGCAGTGATGGCTCATGATGCAATACAAGGAACAATCATAGCCAGAATTTTGTTTAAAGAAGACAAAAGGTCAAAGTCTGGTCAATTTTGATAGAAATGCTGTAACTTTAGGCTTAGGCCTACTCATTACAATCAACAGAGAGCCCACTACCTGTATATTGTAACCCAAACCTTAAAGACATGTCAAGATAGGCTACACAGTGCAGCTACTGGCCATTTTGGTGCCCTAACTGGTGAAATACAGTATTAACCTAAGTATGTCATCATATGGCCAACTATACAGATGTAATCTGCCTGTTCCCAGGGATGGGTAGTATTTCTGAAACATGTAATATGTTTTTCAAATGCAAAATAGTATTTTGTCATTTGTATTTTATTGGGTTGAAGGAAATGGCTCTGTATTTTGTATCAAAATACTTTATTGGTGTGTATTTTTGTATTTTAAAAATACTGCAAAATACTAAATGTGAAAAAAACAAAAAAAAGTAGATACTACACACAGGTGTAATGAATAATTGGTAATTAGGCAACAATGGTTTATGTTTATCGCAATCAGCTAATGTGAGAACAGCTGTGTTCAACAAGACTTACAGCTTATCAGTGACGGCTATTGCTGAAGCATCAGCCCTGGTCTGAAGCACTGGTGTGAAGTGGTACGTGATATTAAGGCACGTCAAGTCTCTCACATACTGGAACTTCAAGATACATAGCCGTATGATTTTCTTATTCAGTTCGGCACTGGACTTGAATTACGAATTTTGGCACAGATACGCAATTATGATTTTGGCCTATTGATTATAATGTGGTTAATTGAAAGCTCTGTCAGTCATTTGGATAAGCATCAGCTAGATGACTAAATGTAAATGTAAATTCTTGAATTATTCTTAATTTTGATCACACTACATGAACATATGGTATACGACAGGGGCCAAATTGTATTATTTTTTACTATATAGTTTTAATAGGCTAAATGTTTGGGATAAAAAAAAGCTTTTTTTGCAGTGCTTCCATACTTCCTTGAAAAAAGTATTTTGAGTATGCACAGGTCAACTTGCTCATCTTTACTTGCGTACCACTTCACACCAGTGCTTCAGACCAGAGCTGATGCTTCAGCAATAGCCGTCACTGAAAAGCTGTAAGTCTTGTTGAACACAGCTGTTCTCACATTAGCTGATTGCGATAAACATAAACCATTGTTGCCTAATTACCAATTATTCATGACTGCACTGTCTGTAGTATCTACTTTTTTTTGCGTTTTTCACATATAGTATTTTGCAGTATTTTTAAAATTACAAAATTACTATTTTGCATTTGAAACACATATTACATGTTTCAGAAATACTACCCATCCCTGGGAACAGGCAGATTACTAGTTGGCCATATAATGACATACTTAGGTTAATACTGTATTTCACCAGTTAGGGCACCAAAATGGCCAGTAGCTGCACTGTGTAGCCTATCTTGACATGTCTTTAAGTTTTGGGTTACAATATACAGGTAGTGGGCTCTCTGTTGATTTTAATGAGTAGGCCTAAGCCTAAAGTTACAGCATTTCTATCACAATTGACCAGACTTTGACCTTTTGTCTTCTTTTAACAAAATTCTGGCTATGATTGTTCCTTGTATTGCATCATGAGCCATCACTGCACCGATTGCATTCTACTGTTGTTAGCCTTAAGCCTAGCTCAGTCATTATGTTGTACCACACCCTCCATTAGAAGTGCAATGAGCTGCATTGAGCATAATAAACTGCATTTAAAATTCCAAATCCATATTTCCAGATATTTTGGTAAAAGTAACTTAAAAGTAATACAATAGTAGTGTAATGCCTTACAATTCAGAGACAGTAATATTATAATGTAATGAATTACTTTGAAATGACAGTAATAAGTAATACATAATATATTACAATTTTGAAGTAACTTGCCCAACACTGATTAAACCACATGTCACTGCTTGACTAAATTAAAAATATAGGCTACTGAACATGCATGGAGATCGTCATAGTTGACATAAATTACGATACTGATTATATAATAACCTATAGGTCCAAATCTAAATGATTGGGTTCAGTTTATGAAGTGTTGCTACAGCATGATACTGTGTGTTTGTTATTTATGGGGGGGGAATCAGGGGGGGATTTTGGTATCGGTGGGCTTGTGTGTGTGTGTGTGTGTGGGGGGGGGAGGGAGGGGGGGGTCGTCGGTCCAGTAGTGGGCCGGTCCAGGAGAAAATTGCCAGGGCCGAATTTTGTTCCCAGTCCGACCCTGATTGTCATCATCGGGAACCTTTGCGCGATGATGACACTATTATTATAGGCATGAGTAAGGGGGTCAGTCGTGTTTGTGATGCACAGACAGCCTTGTACCTTATTTTGCTTAGGCCTCACTTTTAACGACAGTAGGTTGTGAGTGTATGTTGACAAAAAATATCCATGCAATTAAAATAGTCAACCTAAAAAACTTTGCTATTATTAATTTATAGCACAAAACCATAACCAGTATAGGCCTACCAGAACCTCGCATATTAGCGTCATGATTTGTGTGCGTCTATTTGGCAAGGCCACTAGCTGTCATGGATGCGTTGTTGCTAAAGGCACAGGTATCAAAAGTTAAAAAATAAATTGAGATGGTCGGCTGTTGGAAACGGGGGAGAACTAACAAGCCATGGTGTAAAGAAATTAAAGTGCCAGGGGTTTGCTTTTTCGCGGTTTGCTGCAAGAAAACGTTTTAGCATGCCACCAATCAGAAGACCGCTTAAGGTTAACGTTTGTGCACTTCAGGACATCTTCCCTACCTGGTGCAACTAGCCACCACGGCAGAGGTAGGCTACGTTTATCTATGGCTGACCGTTTTTGCGCTCAGAAAGTAGGCTACGCATGTTCTTTCATAGCGCAACACGACCTGTCCCTCACCATATCGCAACCTCTTGTCAACCATTTACAATCTGTTGCTGAAGACAAAAGCACCCTCTCCAGATTGTCGTTATCAAATGCGCAGACCTGCATGAGCACCAGTGGCGGTTCTAGGATTTTTCTGAGACAGGGGCCACAAAGGGGCCACATCATACACTGAGGGGCAAAGAACCGGTCAACATCCATGCACAGAAAATCCCTTGTTCAGTATGGCAGTGGTGTAGTCTACGTGATATGCAGGACTATGCAGTATACCCACTTAAAAATCATCACCATCTGCCACCAGTTGTTTGGGAATGGAATTGCATCTCTGATCATCGCTCTCAACAAGTTTGACACTTATTGATGATTAACGGTACAGGGGTCATTCAGGGTCCAATGAGATTTCAGGTGGGGCCAGGGCCCCTGTGGCTCCGCCCCTAGAACCGCCCCTGATGAGCACACACAGTATTGCTGCTCATTGGAAAACTGAGTTGTCTGTAAAACTCAAAATTATGTTTTCATTAAATGCAGATGAGGCAACAAATGGAAATATGAACAATATCTAGAATGTTCTGATTCATTACTTTGATGAGGAAATGGGAAGTCTTGCCAACTTGATTTTATAGATTTTACTTGGTGTTGAATTGCATATAGAAAAAAAAATCTCCCCTTTAAACACTTTTGGCCTGAAGTAATTAAATAAGAGTGTAAGTTAAAGCCTTTCTACAATACTGCTGCAGTAGAAAAGAACAGCAATGGCTAATCAGCAATGGTCAGGGATGGTACTGAAATATTGTTTTGTTCATCAGGAAAACTCAATCTCAATCAAGAACACTCTCAATTCGCCTTATTCACATGGCGGCTAAAACGAGGCTACAGGGTACACAAACCATAGGATTGTTATGTTCTATGCATTCACCTGTAGGTGGCATTAATTATATAATAAGTGTACCCTGTGGCCTTGTTTTGGTTTAAACAATGGCCGCCGTGTGAATAAGGCGAATACTCCCTTTACTTTGCTGTTTGCATCTTTTTGTACATTAAAAACCAATAGGTCGCGACCGCAAAAGGGGTGCTATCTCTATAGGTAGATATGAACTACGTATGACTTATGGTTCAGTTCAGTCAAACGATTTTTTTCCCAAAAAATCCCTGTTGCCAGCCTTTCCCAGTCAGAGTACTAAGCAAAAGTTGTCAAATATAACTGCATATTCTTGTTTGAATGTCGGCGACTGGCTAGGCCTAAAACCACATCTTTAAATGCGTTCATAATACGTGCGTGCATGCGAGGACCCTATACTATAATGGTTTTACAATGTTTCAGTCAAGCTTTGGTTGGTTTATATACTGAATGTATGCAAAATTACCGTAACTTTGATTTGCTGTGCTGCATACTGGCCAATAGATGCACATAGTAAATGAGTAAGCCTATAAAATATTTAAAATAGTCTACGTTT
>NW_027468640.1:20953975-20976475 GCF_046254945.1 Alosa pseudoharengus
TTTTCCTGTTATTTTTTCTTTTATTTTCTCTTCAAAAAATATAATTTTTCCCACTTTCCACTGTTTCATCCATCTCTCTCTCCTCCTCCCCTTTTCTGTCACAGTCTCCCTCCCACTTTGTCCTTTCCCTTTTTCCTTCTCTCTCCCTCTCTCCTTCCTTCTCTCTCTCTCCACCTCACTCCATGCCACCTTCTCAGGTGTTTTTTAATATATGATCTTTAAGTGTTTTATGTATGAATGTATTCATGTATGTTTGTACAGTGTTGGCTTTGTATCATGAGCGTCATGATTCCATGGTTTTGGGGAATGATTCAACAAATGGGTGTTAAACCTCTCTCCCTCCCTCTCTCCATCCCTCCTTCTTTCCCTCTCTCTCAGCAGTAGGCCAGTGGCCTTTGCCAAATCAGACTCTTTCCATCATGTCCACCTCAGTGAGCAGCCTTCCGCCACTCCTCTCTTCTCCTCTCCTCTCTCTCTCCGTCCTTCTCCGCTCCATATTCACTCTTCTCTCTTTTCCCCTGTTCTTGTCTTTCTCTGCCCCAGCCTCATCTCTTTCTATGCCCTGCAGTTTTTTGTTTACAGCTGTGGTTAGCCATTCGTTTTATTATTATCGATCCACGAGGAGAAGGCCAAAGTACTCAACCTGAAGAAGATGAAAAAGAGCCCCAATCACTCAACGCAGCTTCTGTGTAATGTGGCCCATAATCTTCCATTTTCAGTATTTCACTTTTCATACCTTCTTTCTGCTCTTCTATTTTTAAAGCACTTGCCAATACGTCCGATCCTCCTCCTCTAGCTCTCTTCTTCTAGCTCTCTTCTTCTCATGCAGGGCTTTGGTTTGTTTCCTTCACTTCTCCTCTCCCTTATATCATCCTCCTCTTCCCTTCTTCTCTCAACCTCTCTTCTCTTCACCCAACATGGTGAGGGGTTAGGTGCCTTGCTCAAGGGCACTTCAGCCGTTCCTACTGATCGGGATTTGAATCGGCAACCCCGAAAGGTTATAAGTCCGACGCCCTAACCAGTAGGCCACAGCTGCCCCAATTCATCCTCCTCTTCCCTTCTTCTCTCAACCTCTCTTCACCCAACACCCAACATCACTGCTCTCCAGGGTCGGACTGGGAACAAAATTCGGCCCTGGCAATTTTCTCCTGGACCGGCCCACTACTGGACCGACGACCCCCCCCCCCCCCCCACACACACACACACACACAAGCCCACCGATACCAAAATCCCCCCCTGATTCCCCCCCCATAAATAACAAACACACAGTATCATGCTGTAGCAACACTTCATAAACTGAACCCAATCATTTAGATTTGGACCTATAGGTTAATATATAATCAGTATCGTAATTTCTGTCAACTATGACGATCTCCATGCATGTTCAGTAGCCTATATTTTTCATTTAGTCAAGCAGTGACATGTGGTTTAATCAGTGTTGGGCAAGTTACTTCAAAATCGTAATATATTATGTATTACTTATTACTGTCATTTCAAAGTAATTAATTACATTATAATATTACTGTCTCTGAATTGTAAGGCATTACACTACTATTGTATTACTTTTAAGTTACTTTTACCAAAATATCTGGAAATATGGATTTGGAATTCTAAATGCAGTTTATTATGCTCAATGCAGCTCATTGCACTTCTAATGGAGGGTGATGTGGTACAACATAATGACTGAGCTAGGCTTAAGGCTAACAACAGTAGAATGCAATAGGTGCAGTGATGGCTCATGATGCCCATTAGAAGTGCAATGAGCTGCATTGAGCATAATAAACAGCATTTAGAATTCCAAATCCATATTTGGTAAAAGTAACTTAAAAGTAATACAATAGTAGTGTAATGCCTTACAATTCAGAGACAGTAATGAATTACTTTGAAATGACAGTAATAAGTAATACATAATATATTACGATTTTGAAGTAACTTGCCCAACACTGATTAAACCACATGTCACTGCTTGACTAAATGAAAAATATAGGCTACTGAACATGCATGGAGATCGTCATAGAAATCGTGACAGAAATTATGATTTGTGGCAACATGTTGTAGAAACACAACCACATCCTTTAGGCCTATTTGGTGCAAATCTTCTACATTGGTTATAGTCAGCGATTCACATTAACTGTAGGCTATCACCACAAGTGTATACTAAACGTTTTTGCCCAAGTTTGTGTGCCGTCATCACATTTTGCAAAATTAGGCTACCTTCGTTACTAACCTACCTGTTGATACTTTTTACGTGCATCGACTCGCGATTGATTGTGCATAATGTAACACTCGGTGGAGAGACTTCCACTTTCCAAGTTCCACTTTCACTGTCGTTGTGAGCTAAAAGGCTACTATATGGGAAATACTTTGAAGTTCCTTTTGAGTCCAAACATGAATAGGTTTTCTTTAACCTGTGCTACACTTTTCCACCAAGTTGTGCGAAAATTGTAGGTACCCGGAGTTTTTTTTATGTTGACAGACAAACCGCATTACAGTAGTCTACATGGTGCAGTAAATGGAAGCTCTTCGTAGCGCGTGCAACTTACGTCTATGTAAACAATATATTTATGGAATAAAATTAGACACCTCTGATTGCTGTTTACGGTTAAACTGCGATGATGTGAACACCAGCCAGCGGAGGGCACTTATATAGCCTAGGCTACCATGCATGGACTCGTAGGCTATATTTCCCCACAAACCAAGCGGCTGCTTGGACAAATCCACTTGAGGGGTGGGGCAGGGGGGCTAGATCGTAACACACACTTGAACCTGTCATGAAGAGGCCAAAATGATTGACCTGTCACCCCCCAATCCAAATGGATGCAACTGCATTTATAGGCTAAGCCTAGGTCTACATGACGGGCCGCAAATAGGCTAAATCACTTTTTTTTTTTTTTTAATTCCCGGAGGTCACCGGCCCACATGTGGACCGGCCCACCGGGCATTTGCCCGGTTGTACAGAATGCCAGTCCGAGCCTGCCCATCTCCTGTCTTGTTTTGCGTTTCCTCTTTCCTTTTCCTCTCCTACTTCTCTTTTCATCTGTTCTCCTCTCTTGGCCCCACCTCTCATTCTCTCCTCTTATCTTCTCTCCTCTTTTCTCTTCTCCTCCCTCTCCTCCTCCTCTCCTTTCCTCTCAGGAGGTGATGTAGCTTGCTCTTAAGTGTAAGTCTGCTCCTCTGTTTCTCCCTCCTTTAGGGTTTGCATTGTGTGTGCTAGGAGGCTATTACCCAGTGCACAATGACAGGGACACATGCATACGCTTACGGGTTAATGAGGCCAGATTGCTATTATCGTCTTTGTGTGTATGCATGTGTCTGTGTCTATGTGTTTAAATGTGTACGTGTGTGAGTTTGTGTGTGTGTGTGTGTGTGTGTGTGTGCATGTGTGTGTGTGTGTGTATGTGTCTGTCTGCCTTTGTGTGTGTGTCTGTGTGTGTATTTGTCTGTGCATGTGAATGTGTGTGTGTGTGTGTATGTGTGCGTGATGTGTGTGTGTGCGTGCACGCACGCGTGTGTGTGTGAAGTGGGCTTATAGCCGGCCCCATTGAGACGAGGTAATCCAATTCGGAGAGCTGTCCCTCACCCTCCCTCTGGGAGGCCAGGCTCCACAGGCCCTCAGCTTTAATGGGAGACAGAGTCAGGTTACCCGCCGCTGACACATACACACACACACACACACACACACACACACACACACACGCATACTAAATACACTTATATGCACATACAGTATGTATGCACACACACATACCCACACACACAATCACACACACTGGCAGCAAACGCTCTGCCTTGCCATATTGCATGGAATTTACAGTACTAAGCTGTCACTTCATTACGTAAACAGCGCTCGTCACCGCCCCTACAACGCATTTTACGTGCCCACAGCTGATTCAACCACAAGCGCAGTTGAATGAAGTTAACCGATGGCGACAGAAGAATCAAAAGTTTTGCGATCATACATGATAATACGATGTCAACAAACAGCAACATACAGAGTAGCCTAGTAGTTCTACTTCACTTTTTTTTTAAAAACTCTTTACTGCACGTAACAGACAGACTTAGTAGCCTAATACCCTGGTCTAGCAGATTGTGAAATGGATGACATGAAAGTGAAAATACGGCATTAGAAAGGCAAACAAAAATTAAGGTTGCTTTTGACATAGTACAATGATAGAAAGCTGGTGCTCTGATTCGAATTCTTCTGTTGTCTCTAAAAGTTTTCCAAGTACGTAGTTTAGTGACAATCCTGGGTAAGTTAACTCAGAGTAAGTGGTAAACCTCCTAATAGAATAATAGAAGCCGTATGGCTTCATTCTCCTTACAAAAACAATGCATAGGGCTCTTGTTATAGGAGCTTTTCAAAAAACTTGTTTTTTCTCCTTAGCCCAGGTAAGACGCTCTAACCTTGGCTTGACACTAGGAATGTAACACTTGTAGCTCATATGCAGACTCCAGCTTCCACTGATGTTTAGTAAACGCAGCCTAACATTCGTTGCTGAAATTTTTAATGGCGCTCTGGCAACACCAAGATGTGTTTGCGTCTGCACAATAGTAAACTCAGCTCACGTTGAACCCCCCCCCCCCCCCCCTAAATATTTTCTCATCGGTTCTGCACAAACCACGTAAGTCAGTCATTTTGGATTCAAAACGGCGAATTTCGCCGAAAGGTGAGGAGTTTGCATGCCTGCTCCAGCCTCAGTCCACTCCTTGTGAAGTTTCCCTCAAGTTCTAAAATCGGCTTGACAATTCTCTCTAGGCTGCAGTCATCCTTTGCTTGCACACCTTTTTCTACCACACTTTCCCCTTTCAGTCAACTTTCCATGAATATGCTTTGATACAGCACTCTGTGAACACCCTGCCCTTTCAGCAATTAGCTTATGTGGCTTACCTTCCTTTAAGAAGGGCACGAGTGTCTTCTGGACCAAGTCAGCAGTCTTGTGTTTACTGAACCAGACTAAGAGAATAAAGACTCAGGAAACCGACATTTCTGTATTATAACATCTTTATTGAAATATTTTGAGAAACTTATTCTTGAATATATATGAAAGATTCACTTTTTGAAATAAATTAGGGGAAATTCAATATTCAAATAGTTTGAGACCCAACAATATTCAAACCAAAACACCCTAGAAGCTAAGACACTTTTTAACAAGACAAGTCAGTTTTTGCTCCTTTCCTTACCCCATGCCACCTTCAATCCATGCCCAACTGGCATCACCCCCCCCCCCCCCACACACACACACACCCCATCCACACTCTCTATTTGGGCCACTCTGGTGCATCAGCGTGGAAACATTAGAATATCAATAAACCAGTTTTTTGCCTGATGTGCTGGAACAGACAAACCATTTCTGATCTGAATGGCAAATCGATAAATATTGACTACTCTGTATGGTGTTACAACATTAAATGCAATAAATTCTTTGGCAAATCTCTGTAATCAGGTTTCTTCACTCAACTAAGATCATCTCACCCTCTACACTCCCTGTCTCTGTCAGTTATATAATCATTTAGCATAGTATTTTGTGATTACAACTGATTATTTTGGAAAACAGTAAGTGAAATGTATTTATATTTGGTCTGTGTGTGTGTGTGTTGTGTATGGACAATGGGTTTGGAAACGGTCCCGTCCCAAAGGAGCTGTGACAGCAGCCACTAAAGAACTATCAGTCTGTTCTCTCTCTCTCTCCCTCTCTCTCTCTCACACACACACACACATGCTCTCACCGTTTCTCACTGAAAACACAAACACTCTCTTACTATTCTCTCTCTTTCTATCTTCTCTCTCTTTCTATCTTCTCTCTCTTTCTATCTTCTCTCTCTATCCTTCAATTCTGTAACCTGAACCCCTCCCTGTCCATCTGTGAGAGACAGGGTCAGTGTGTTTACAGAAGAGCCTCTCTGTTTAGACACAAACACACACACACACACCTTACCATCTATTGATGTCATTGTGGTTAATTTTTTACCACAATAGAGGTTGTGTGGCATGGTTGCCTTTATCGGTGTCCTTTGCTCTGTGAACTCAGGTAAACTTGCTCATCTTTACTTGCGTACTTCACACCAGGGCTTCACACCAGAGCTGATGCTTCAGCAATAGCCATCACTGAAATACTGTGAGCTTTTTTGTTCTCACATTATCTGATTGCAATAAGAGTAAACCATTGTTACCTAATTACCAATTACTCAGTGTGCCCACACTCCACACACATCTACATTATATATACTGTATATATATATATATATATATTAAAATTGATTATATGTTTTAATCATGTGTCGTGAGGCTACACAACAAACTACACAACAAATCGGACAGACCAGATTCAAATATTTGACGGATCCGACTGATTGTGGGCTAAAATAGCAGACATGTTTTAATACATATTTTAAAAACATATACATATTTTAAATACATATACATATTTTAAATACATGTATCAGAAATACTGCACATCCCTGTGCACAGCTACCACACCAACTCATCTACATCCAAGCTGGATTTGAGACTGCACACTGCGCAGATGCACAACTGAAAAAAAAAAAACGTTGACTTTTTTTTAAAGTATATTTTTGGGCTTTTTGCCTTTATTTGTATAGGACAGTGGAGAGTGAGACAGGAAGTAAGTGGGAGAGAGAGATGGGGTGGGACCGGGATATGACCGCAGGTCGTATTCGAACCTGGGTCCCCGTGGGCACTTTATGAGCGCTGTAGCCTGTTGTGCCACAGCGCCCCCCAAACGTTGACTTCTTGACTTCAAGACACAATGCTTGCGTGGGCTTAGCCTGGCCCCTGCTTAGAGCCAGCCCTGATGCAGGGTACTGTCAAGCAGTGAAGTGATATGCAGGTAGCCAATGTTCATGTCACCTAGCTGAGTTAGACAGAAGACGAGCCCTGCTTGCTCTGTTATGGTATTTCTGTCCCTCCCAAACTGCGTTAAAATGGTGTGTTTAACAGCACCCCTGGACCCTAATAGGCCAATATGATCCACAATATTAATCAAAAAAGTAATAATAACAATAATATCAATACAATATCAAATATCAATAGTAATAATAAAAAAAGAAAAAACTGTCTGCACGGAATGTGTCTGGCCGATCATGGTGCGTGTGGGCCGCCTGGACCAAAAATGCCAGGGCTGATTTTTGTCCCAGTCCAGCCCTGCCCTAGCCATCTGTACCCATCAAGGTACACATTATTGTTCTTCAGAAGGGTACTGCCTCAGTGACAAGCATTTGCAAACTTTCACTTCTTGTGTGTGCACACGTGTTTTTTCTTTGCCGGTATCATAAAAGATGTGAAAGCGGTAAGAGAACATACACCCGTTGGTTTCGTGTAGACCAGCCTTATGTGTGCTGTACCCACTCTCTCTCTCTCCCACACCGCCTGGGATCATATGATGTTGTACTGCCTACGGTACCACACGGTTCCATCCACCCCTCTCAGAACATACACACACACACACACACACACACACACACACACACACACACACACACACACAAACATACACATGCAAGCACACACACACACTCTCTAAGCCTTTTCAATAAGCCTAGTCTCCCCATTACCCCTCTGTCATTACCCCTCTTCATGTTTATACACAGTCTTCTGCATGAATATATCTCTGAGCTATGATTTGTTTGTCTTTGATTAATCATCAAATCATCATCACCAGTGTGATGATTAGCAGATCTAAAGTGCTAAAGTGACCTCTAACGCGTAGCCTGGCGTAGCCATACTCAATTCTAGTCAGAATATGAGTCTGATACTGCTCCATTGGGACGTAATTATAGGGCGTGTTTCAACCGATACAGGGGGGGAATGCCTCTACACTCAATTGGATAGACCTAACCAATCAGAGCAACGAAATAACTTACCGTGAGATGTAGGAAGAACACACAAACCATCCTTCTTCTCCACAAATGCCTTAACATAGTTTTCTGGTCTTTTGTAATAGTTATTGTGCCGTCAATATCTCCTACAACACTCATTAGCAAAATCTAAGAGTTTTCTTAGTAGGGTACGAAGGGTAGGCTAGGAAAAAACGAATGCACAATGCAACACACTGTTTTCCCTTGATGAAAGTGAAACCATGAGTTTTCCCCACATCTCAACTTTGGGCAAAGTTTTCAGAAATAATGGTTTTCAGTGATTAAAAACTCATTAAAATAATATGCATTTTCCATATGGGGTCTTAGAAGCTATCTGTCTCCTTCTAGCCACAGCGTTTTTGTTGCAAACATAATCAAGCATGCTCAGATGACGTGATAGACGAGGCGCGGTTGCTCACCTGTCCATCATCGTAAAGCCCGATTTGATTGGTCCATCAGATTTGGGGCGAGCATAGTTTCTCCACAACGGAGCAATGCCAGACCGAACTTCCCGAACCTCAAATGTTGTGGGCGGGACTAAGTTCAGCTGGCACCCAGGGTATCTAACGCATGCATGTGCATGTGTGTGTGTGTGTGTGTGTGTGTGTGTGTGTGTATGTGTGTGTGTGTGTTTGTTTGTTTGTTTGTTTGTTTGTTTGGTTGGTTGGTTCCAGGTGGTCCCTAAAAAATTATGGTATTAATGGTAACTGACGCACACACGCACACACACACAGAGAGAGAGAGAGAGAGAGAGAGAGAGAGAGAGAGAGAGAGAGAGAGAGAGAGAGAGAGAGAGAGAGAGAGAGAGAGAGAGAGAGAGAGAGAGAGAGAGAGAGAGAGAGAGAGAGAGAGAGAGAGAGAGAGAGAGAGAAAGAGATCGAGCGAGCATGTTTATTTATGTGTATTTTGCTCTTCAAAAGGGAAGACACCGTGAGAGGGATTACTCAGTCTTTCCAAATCTTCTTCCTTTTTTATCCCTCTCTCGCCAGCCCTTTCCTCTCTTCCTTTCTCTCTCTCTCTCTCACTGTCCCTTTCCCATCCATCTCTCTCTCCATCTTTCCCACTGTCTCTTTGTAGGTGGGTGAAGAGTTTCTGAGAAACTACAGCCTCCTGTCACAACACCAAACACTTCAATCCCAAAGAATAAACATGTCGTTGTTGATGAGGCCAAGCTGCTCTTGCTCTCTAGGTTGAGTTCTGCAGGATGTAGGCTAACATGGCTATGCTAATGTATGAGGATGTAACATGGCTAATATGCTAATGTGTCGGGATGTAACATGGCTAATATGCTAATATGTCAGGCTGAGTAACATGGCTAATATGCTAATATGTCAGGCTGAGTAACATGGCTAATATGCTAATATGTCAGGCTGAGTAACATGGCTAATATGCTAATATGTCAGGCTGAGTAACATGGCTAATATGCTAATATGTCAGGCTGAGTAACATGGCTAATATGCTAATATGTCAGGCTGAGTAACATGGCTAATATGCTAATATGTCAGGCTGAGTAACATGGCTAATATGCTAATATGTCAGGCTGAGTAACATGGCTAATATGCTAATATGTCAGGCTGAGTAACATGGCTAATATGCTAATATGTCAGGCTGAGTAACATGGCTAATATGCTAATATGTCAGGCTGAGAGTGAGTGAGATAAAAAAAGAAAAACAGTGGATGCATGACGACCTGTCTCTCTTTTTTATGCCTCCTTTTCCTCTTTCTCACAGTGTGTGGGCAGATATGAGTATAGTCACTGGAGTTTTTTTTTTTTTTACCAGCCAGACACACACACACACACAGCACTGTCTATTGGAGTGTGTGATAATTGTGGTGAGATGAGAACTGGCTCTCTCTCTCACACACACACTTATGTGTGTGTTCTGTACATTGTACAATTTACCGTACATTCTCAGGGAGCTACAAGTGAGCATTTTGGAGAATGGCCAGACATGAATAAAGACCACTTTACACAGAGCAATAGTGATGCGTTGTGAGTATGAATGTGAGTGTGCACAAATATGGCCAATTATAAATTATTATGTGCATACAGTACACACTTGCATGAGTATAATGGTCTCATGTCTGACTCGTATGTCTGTAATATGTCATGTGCTGGTAGATATGTGTGATGTGTGATATGTGCCTAATTTCAGTCTCTGTGTGTGTGTCTTTGTGTGTGAATGTGTTTCTCTTTGAGTGTGTGTGTGTGTGTGTACCACAGTGTCCCACGGGAGGAGATGCGTGTTACTTTGTGTTCCCTTTCAATCAGCCACCTTATCATCCCTGGCCGAGGCCTTTGCTGGGTGCTTCTGAAGCTTTACACATCACAGAGACGCCAGCAAGCATCATCCTCGCATCCTCACCTCATCACCATGGCAACAGTCAAATGAGAGATGTGCTGACAATGACGATGGCATTGTTGAGCTTTATCCCATGCTGTTCCACTCCTGTGGGCCAACAGTGTATCTTTGATTCTCTCTCTCTCTCACACACACACACACACACACACACAATAGCACACTGGAAACCGGAGGCACACACAAACACTCTAACAATAATGTTTACAGCAGAAACACAAACACATGTGCGCATGCACTCACTCACACACACACACACAGACACACACACAAAGCGAACTTGGCTGTGTCTATCTGAGTCAGGTTCAGATCTGTCTGAGGAACAGTCAGCACACACACACACACACATCCATCACAGTATTTGAGTCAGCAGGGTCTTGTCTTGCAGACAGATCACAGTGGGAGGAATGGACAGATCAGAGACTAAGCATCAATCTACTGCACCTCACTGCGGCAGACATGACTGATTAGAATAACAAGGGCTGGCTGTTTAACGCAATCACATTTCTCACAAGGAGATTTGTCTTCTTCTTGCCTTGAGCAGAGAGCACTGCGCTTTTCAAAAGCAAAGCAATTCAACCCCAAAGACACTCAATTAGGTTATTAATTTGATGGTAGTCTCAGAGGCATGGGTGATAGGGATCTATTTTGAGGAAGGTGTGTATTGTTGCTCAAAGATTGGACTCTTTTCTCATTCGGCTTACTGCTTTTGGTTCTGTTCCAAATTCTGTTCCTGAGAGAGACCTACAGCACTACGTGTCTACAACACTTGATTTTATAGTAGTGTTGTGTTTTCAACAAATCAGGAGCAAGAGTTAAATGTCAAACAATCAAGAGTACAACTCTCTTGGGGTGCTGTGGCACAACTGGCTACAGCGCCCGTACCATTTGGATTTAAGTGCCCACGGTGACCCAGGTTCACGTCAGACCTCGGCCATTTCCTAACCCCACCCTATTTCTCTCTCTCTCGCTTGCTTCCTGTCAGTCTTCTCCTCACTATCCCATCATAATAAATCAAAATAAAGCCCCCTCCCAAAAAACAACAAAAAAACAAAACAAAAGTGTAACTCTCTCTTCATAAAAGCACCACATATGTGGTTTGGGCCCAAGACCCATACAGTACTGGGAAACATTGTATGTCCCAAAGCATTCCGACAGGAAGCAGCACAGCCATGAAGGACACCTCACCATCACCACTGGACAGAGAGAAAAAAAGTAGCCTCTTCTTTTCTTCTTTTTTTTGAGTATGGCAAAGGCAAAGCTCATCCACGGACTAAACTTACAAATCTCCATTGAAATTGAGCAAGTCAGCGGAGCAGGCATGGTTCTTTAATCCCTGTCCGGGAAGCACTCCAAAACTGCAGCAGGCCATTCCGCTGCCTTTAGGGGGAAAAAAATGAAAATACGCCTATCGAGTCGATCTGCTTATGAAAGACTTGCGGCGGGGCTTAAGGTTAGGTGTGGGGGGAATGGGTCAGCCAGGATTTGAGTGGACTGCTGAGCTGCTTGAGTCACAGAGTGTGTGTGCGTATGTAAAATTGCAAGTGTACAGTATGTCTGTGTGTATCCATGTCAGTGCATATGTGTCAACAATTCACAGTACACAAGTTTATCTCAGGGTGTCTACAGGTATGTGCGTTTGAACTGATGTTTAATTCCATGTACAGTGTGTGTAAACCCATAGTATGTGTATATATGTGTGGTTCTGTATAAAAATTAAACCAAAGGAAGAGGGCCGAGAGAAAAGAGCAGATTAGGAAAATACACAACAAATCACAGTGAGACACACTGATCATGGACAAGAGACAGTATCCTTTGTTCACTCTCAGACACGCTTCGGGCCCGAGTTTGGCTGTGATTTAGGTAGCGGGAATCTATGTATGTCAAGGTAGGGACACTGAAATGGGCGAGATCACATGCAACCAGTGTTAATTCCGGATCTACTGTATCTATCTATCTATCTATCTATCTATCTATCTATCTATCTTTTATTAATTAATCTCTTTTCTTAATTAATCCTCTTTGTGCGTCAGACTTCGCTCTGGCCACAGTGTGCATGCACTGTCGTCAAAATATAATGTCAAACTCGCACCCACCATCGTTCTCTCTCTCTTTCTCTCTGTCCTTTCTGTCTCCTTTCCTTCTATAAGAAAAAACAGAGCTGCTGTGTTCATTCTCATGACAGACAATACACATCATCATCCATGGCAACATTCCGAGATTGTTTTATTTAAATAACTCCTATCAAGAATGTCCAGAAAAGAAAAAGAAAACAAACAGCCCAAAGTGACCAAATTGAATAATGAGATGAAAAACAAAAAAACTGTCCCGCTATTTCAAGAATGTACTTATTGGTTCTTCTTAAAACACCTAAGATAACAAGTCTGTGCGTTCTTTAAAACAAAACAATACAAAGAAGCAAATCCCAAACTAATCAGAAAAGCACATCTGTACCATATATAAATATGTACATTTAAAGAGCACTTTTGATTCCAACCAGGCATACCATTTTCCTTTTTTTATACAATAATAATAATAATTTAAAAAACGACAACTTCATACAGGCCTAAGGCTCATCATTTTGTCAATCACTTGGTGGAAGGAATTCACCAGTCCACGGACAGGTGCTGCTGTTAAAATTCTAGGTCCAGTCACAGAAGATGAGCGCAGATGGTCACCATTCAGAGCTCAGTCCTTGAGGTCCTTCTCTTACTCATGAAAACAACAATATTAAAGCAGCAAATTCATTTTCTTTTCCCTTCACCAACTTCAAAAAGCAGAGTTCCTTCACCAGCAAGTAGCCTTGGTAAGTACAGTACAGTATGTGTTTTGTGTGTCCTTAAAGGGATATTCAACCATATGGGGAATTACACTCATTTTCCACCTCCCCTTGAGTTAAACAATTAAAAAAATAATTAAATTCTCCATTTCATTCAGCCGTTCTCTGAGTCTGGCGATATCAGTTTTAGCTCCAGCCTAGCATAGATCATTGAATCTTTTACCAATCTTCTGTTGGTCTTATTACACTTTCTAACTTGAGAGGAGACACGTTTTAAACAGAAAAATTATCGGAAATGCTAGCAGGCGAGAAGCTAATGGTCTAATCAGATTCAATGATCTATGCTATGCTGGAGCTAAAATGGTATCGTCAGACTCAGAAAACAGCTGGATGAACTGGAGAAAGGTAAAAATCAATTGTTTAACTCAGGAGGTGGAAAATGAGTGTAATTCCCCAAATGATGGAATATCCCTTTAAAACTTTTACCTATAGGCCTATGTGTTTCATGTAGTATGCTGTGGAATGCCGTATGTATGTACACCTATACTAAGTACTGTGTGGAGTTTATTTGGTATGGTGTCCAGGATATCCGCTTCTGAGAGATAGTAGGAGTGAAGGAATAAACACAGCACGCCCTCCATGTACAGTATTGCTCTAAGTGCAAAATGCAAACTATATTCTTCCCCCTTCAACCATTCTTCTTCTTGAAAAATAAAATACGTCACATTTGAAGTTGCAACATATACATGACATTTTGACAGTCTAACCGAATTCTTGGTAAATATATATGATCAAATCATTATTGATTAACAGTGTTTTCTGTGTCCTTGTGAGGCTAAGTGAAGCTATGTCCCCCTTGATTGTCCTGCATGAATGTCTGTCCACCATCTTTCGCAAAACTAGATATAATTGTTCAAAGAACGAACGTTTAAAACCGACACCCTAGCCGTTGACTACAGAGGCAGGGATAATCGAGATGGTGTGAGAAGTGCCTGAGGGGGAAATAAATATTCAAATGCTAAAGGTTCTGGGTCCTCCAGGAGCATGGCACCTTTTCTTATGTTGCCATGTCAACAGTGTAGGAGGCTTCCGATTGGGGAGAGAGCAACCTAAGTCCCACTCTTGGAACTCAAGGTCACACACACACACACACACACACACACACACACACACACTGTGTACGATGTCAAGCTGCTCAAAAATAAATACACATACGTACACAAAACCTTTTAGGATAAATAATTACAAATAATAACTACATCTTAGGCTTGAGATCACAGTTAAAAGACTTTAACCTGGTCCATAGGGACAAAGTGGACTGTAGTGTAGACTGAAGAATTACCAGTGTAAGCATGTGTGTCTGTGTGTATGTATGTGCTTGTGCGTATATTTGTTTTTGTGTGTGTGTGTGTCTGTGTGTGTCTGTGTGTGTGTGTGTGTGTGTGTGTGTATGTGTATGTGTGTGTGTGTGTGCGCGCGCGCGCACGCGAGCGAGACCCAGGAGATTGACTGATGAAATATTCAGGTGCGGCTGACACACGAGTAGGGCTTCGGTGAGACGAGACGAACCGCAGCTCTCCCACAGCTACCAGAGTTTCTTACTGGTACTCTTAGTTACTTTCACTAGTGCTTCAGAACACACACACACACACACACACTACACAAAGCTCTCTCTTATTTGTAAAGCCACTTTTTTTTAGTAAACAAATTACATATTTCTCTCTTTCTGTCACATACACACTCACTGTCCTGGACGGACACACACACACACACACACACACACACACAGACATATTCCAGTGTGACTCAAAATAAACATTGCTTGGAATCATTGCATTTTATATTGCCTGAATGGTGGTCCTAGACTGGCTGGCACAAGGGCCGGCTGTCTATCTCTGGAGTAGATGGATGATGGGATGACCGTATGTTCACACCTTTTCTGCCCTGTCACTGTCTGGGGGGGCGAATCTTTCCATGTTTTAGTATCTTTAGGGGAATCAAGGTATTTGAAGCAGCTTCCTCTTGAGGTGAAGGCAGGGAATTCTGGGTAATTGTTTCACTTGTCCCTTGAAGGAGGAATAACTGAGAGTTCAAATCGGGGGCTTGATCCCAGAGAGGGATTCCCGGTCCATGTCGGAGTGATCCCAGGAGAGGTCTGCCTGTCCCTCGGAGGCCTTCACCAGAGGTCTGTGCTTTTCTATACTTGTTTATATTTATGTGTTTGTAAATTTCTCACGGGGTGTGTGTGGGCGGAGGGGGGGGGGGGGGCAGCTGGGGGTCAGTGTGGGTGAGTGCGCCGGTATCGTATCATCTGTGACCTTAGCAACAGCCGTGAGTACTGCACCTCTGGCATGACCATCTTCACGCACATGTCTTTTGCTATGACTCCTCCCCCTAACTCCCCTCTGCGCCCTCCTCCTCCTCCTCCGCCACCTCCTCCTCCCCCCTGGCCCGTGGTGGCGGCAGCCCCGGAGCCGTTAACCGGCAGGTCGTAGCCGACGATGGCCACCTTGCTGCTGGGCTGCCACGGCCGCAGGTCCTTGTTGCGTATCTGCGTGCTGGAGCGCAGCGGCGGCGTGTCCTCGCCGAAGCACTCGCGCACCAGGGACTCCTGCGCGCGGCGCATCAGCCGCAGCTCGCGCTCCACGCACGGCCGGCCCAGCTGCTCCAGCTGACGCCACAGCGTGGCGTTGAAGTGGTCGTAGAGCGCGCTGTCCAGCCAGTTCCACGCCCGGATCTGGGCCGGCGCCGGCCCGTGCAGCGTCAGGCGCGACTCCTCCGTGCGCATGTTGAGCTTCAGGTACAGCACGTCCTCGGGCTCCCAGTTGAGCAGCCGGCGCAGAAGCACCAGCGACTCGTCGAAGTGCTCGGCGATCATCACCAGCGAGAAGACCGACTCCATGCGCGCGACGAACCCCTGAACATACTCGCCGTCGCCCGCCGGCTGGTGGTCCTTGTCGCCGCCAAGGTCGAAGGCGACCGTGTTGCGCGCGTACATGGAGTCCTTTTCCTCGGCGCGGTAGTAGAGCGTCGGATGGCGGAGGAACTCCTCGAGCGAGCCGTTGGGCACACGATGGAAGCTCTGGCAATGCTGGTTGTAGTAGCTGAAGAGCGACTCGAACATGGCCGCCGGCTCACGGAGGATGGTCACGTAGCGCGTGCCGTTGGGCATGAGCCGCCGCATCTCGCCTACGTTGAGCCGCGTGTGGCTGGTCAGTATGTCCGGCGGGACCGTGTGCGGGTGCACGAAGCGGCCGCTGAACATGTGCGGGTAGCAGAACTGGTGGCCGCAGGAGGGCACGGGCAGCGCCACGGTCAGGTTGTGCCGCTCGGCGAAGCGGAACAGGATGTTCTGCACCGTGCTGCTGGCCGTCTTGTGCGTCTTCAGGAAGGCCACGCTGGTGTGCTTGGGCTTACCAGGCGCTGTCATCGTGAGGCCGAGACCGCCGCCGGCGTTGGTGAGACGCCACGAGCTCAGGGGAAGCGAGGAGCATCCCAAACTGAAGGCCGACATGGTCCTAAAAACACAAACACACACACACACACATTTGATTTATTTTGAATGACTAATAGTGATTAAAACTAGACAGCATCCAAATATGACGAATGAACACACACAACTCCCCCATCACACACACACACACACACACACACACACGCTGGAGATTTTAACCATGCAGATCTTAAAACTGTTCTTCCAAAGCTACACCAGCATGTTGATTTTCCAACAAGACGAGACAACATCCTGGACCTGGTCTACACTACACACAAAGGAGCATACAAAGCCACCCCCCTCCCCCACATTGGACTTTCTGACCATATCACTGTTATGCTAATGCCCGTATACAGACAAAGAGTGAAAGCAAACAAACCGGTTCGCAAGCAGGTAAAAGTGTGGCCTGAGGGAGCCTCTGATGCTCTTCGAAACTGCTTTGACACAACAGACTGGGAAATGTTTAAGCAGGCAGCCACTTACAACAACCAGACAGACATAGAGGAGTATACAGACACTGTAACCTCTTACATCACCAAGTGCATTGATGATGTGACCCACACAAAATACATCATCACTGGGGCTAACTGGAAGCCATGGCTGACAGGGGATGTCCTCAGGCTGCTGAGGGCCAGAGACAAAGCCTACAGAGCTGGGGATGAAGCTGGCATGAGAACAGCGAGAGCCAACCTGTCCCGTGGCATCAAGGAAGCAAAAAAGGAATACACTTACAAGATAACCACCCACTTCAAAGACAGCAGGAACGCACAAAGCCTATGGCAGGGCATTCAGGCCATCACAGACTACAAGCCCGCGCCACAGAGCTGTGAGAGCAACATCCCTCTGCTCAACAATCTGAACCGCTTCTTTGCTCGCTTTGAAGCACAAAACAGCACTTGCCCACAGAAGACCCCTCCCCTCTCTACACGAGCAGCCCCTGTGCCTCTCTGCCGACAGCGTGAAGAGGACACTTGCTGCTATCAACACCTGTAAGGCAGCAGGCCCAGACAACATCCCAGGTCGTGCGCTGAAGGACTGCGCTGAGGAGCTTAAGGATGTCTTCACAGACATCTTTAACACTTCCCTGAAGCAAGCAATCATCCCATCATGTTTCAAAGCTGCCACCATTATACCTGTGCCGAAGAAAACTGCTCCATCCTGCTTCAATGATTACCGCCCCGAGGCACTGACACCCATCATCATGAAGTGCTTTGAGCGGCTTGTCATGTCACACGTCAAATCCATTCTCCCCCCCACCCTGGACCCCTTCCAGTTTGCATGCCGAGCCAAACGGTCCACAGAGGATGCAATCTGCTCTGCCCTCCACCCAGCCCTCACCCACCTGGAAAAAAGAGACTCATATGTGAGATTGCTGTTTATAGACTTCAGTTCTGCATTCAACACCATAATACCACAACAACTCATCTGCAAACTTGACAAACTGGGACTCAGTACCTACCTCTGCAACTGGATACTGGACTTCCTCTGTCAGAGGCCTCAAGTAGTACGTGTTGGCAACAATATCTCAAGCAGCATCACACTGAGCACGGGGGCCCCCCAAGGCTGCGTGCTCAGTCCGCTGCTCTTCACCCTGCTGACACATGACTGCACTGCAACCTACAGCAACAACCACATAGTGAAATTTGCTGACGACACAACTCTGGTGGGTCTCATCACCAAGGGCGACGAGACTCAATACAGGATGGAGGTCGACCTTCTGACCACGTGGTGCAGGGACAACAACCTCCACTGACCATCGACGGTGCTGTGGTGGAGAGAGTGAGCAGGACCAAATCCCTGGGGGTGCACATCAGTGAAGACCTCTCCTGGACCACCAACACTGCATCACTGGCGAAGAATGCTCAACGCCGCCTATACTTCCTGCGGAAACTCAGGCGAGCAAGTGCTCCACCAGCCATCATGACCACATTCTACCGAGGCACCAGGAAAGCCCTGCAGCGCATAGTGAACACAGCTGGAAGGATTATTGGTGCTTCACTCCCCTCCCTGAAGGACATTTACACCTCCCACCTCACCTGCAAGGCGACCACAATTGTGAGTGATGCAAGTCACCCCGCTCACAATTTGTTTGATCCACTGCCCTCTGGGAAGAGGTATAGAAGCCTGTGCTCCCACACCACCAGACTCACCAACAGCTTCATACACCAGGCTGTTAGGATGCTGAACTCTCTCCCCCCTCAGCCACATAACATCCTGGACTTTTGGACCCACAATGGCTGCCTTGCACTACTCCACTTGCACTACTCCACTTGTACACTTGCACACTTTGCAACTTGTTGTTGTTGTCCTGTTGTCCTGAAAACACTTCTGAACACACTTCTGCTGCTCTTACATAACTTGCACCACTATGCCACTTGCATACTTAGGTCAAACAGAACTACCTCAGCCATTTATTGGCCTGACTTTTGCACTATTATATTGACTGTCTACTGTATGCACAATTTCAACCCAAATTTTGCTGCTCTTCATTGTATGTGCCTTCTTATTTACTTTTTATATTGTTTACTAATGTTATGTTTGTCTGTGGACCTAATTGGTAAAATATGTCTTGTCTCCACCATGGGATAGTGGGAAACGTAATTTCGATCTCTTTGTATGTCTTGACATGTGAAGAAATTGACAATAAAGCAGACTTTGACTTTGACACACACATATGAATTCTGAGAGGTTCTTGTTGAAAAGGAGAGGCTTGTTGTTGATAATGTTTCCCTTCTACACTGCCAAACTTTCCTTTTTTATATTTTATATTTTATAATACTTAGGCAACAATCCAATGCCTCTTGAAGTGCCACCTTTTCAAGCAAGAATTCTCAGTGGAATTTCAGGCCAACAAAGGTTTTAAGTTTAAGGTGTTTAATCTTAATCTTATCATGTATCATTATTTATATCATGCTCATGTTTGATTTAAATGATGGTCATACAGAATCAATCATTCTAGGCAACATTTGCAAACCACAGCGAGACAATGGAAGACTCACACACATGCAAGTACTTCACAGTGCACACTTGCACGCACACACACACACCACACACAGACAAACACATAGACACACACACACACACCACACAGACAAACACATAGACACACACACACACACACACACAGACAAACACATAGACACACACACACACACACACACACACCACACACAGACAAACACATAGACACACACACACACACAGACACACACACACACACACACACACACACACACTCACTGTACTCACCAGTTAAGATGACCTCCCCGGTGAAGAAGCAGACTGACTGTGCTGACAGCCACCAAAACCAGGAAAATCTTCTTTTGAGACATCTCTCTCTCTCTCTCTCTCTCTCTTGCTGTGGCTCTGTGTCACTGTACCTGAGAGAACACAAACACAGAAAAATTACACTGGTGATCATGAGATTAGAGGTGATCATTCCTAAACTCGAACGGCCGCTTTAATGATTACAGTTTTTTTCAACTGCTTACACACTAAATCTTTGCTTGTCACACAATTTTCTAAACATGTCCTCCAAACATCATAACCCGACACCAAATCTGCAAAACCATACACTAATTCTCAGTGTTTGACTCAGTTTTCAGTTGACTAAAACACATTTTGCAAAACACCACACACAATTTTCTACCTAACACACAAAAATCTAACAGGAAGTAACTTGATTTCGTTCTTCAAACACAACCCATCAAAATGCCACACTAAATCACCAGTGCTTCACTCATTCTCTTCACATGTGCAAACACTCTTTACTTTACTGAACACCATCCAATCATTGCCTTAGTATAGGTCTATGAATAGATATACTCTCTATATAGGTATAGACCCTTTCAATCTGCTCCTAGAGGATTTCCGGTTGAAATATTCAGAACCAATGCAGATACTTGAAAATTACAG
Source organism: Alosa pseudoharengus (assembly GCF_046254945.1). NCBI lineage: Eukaryota > Metazoa > Chordata > Actinopteri > Clupeiformes > Clupeidae > Alosa > Alosa pseudoharengus. The sequence continues at coordinate 20,974,399 of NW_027468640.1, forward strand.
TAATCGGACTTTAGCTTACAGTAATGTTCTACAAAAAGTTGACTTTACTGTATGTAAAATGTGTCTTTTTACTCTATTTTTCTTTGTCCCCATGTTACAGTACCATTAGCTCAATACATTTTTCTGTGCCTCCAGAAATGCCTTAGGAACGCTGTAGAAATGTTTGTTTCTGCAGTTGAAAGGGTCTATAGGCCTATGAATACATACTGTACACGACACCCCCCCCTCCCACACCCACACACACACACTTGTCTTTAGAAAAAAACAAAATCAGTGTTTTCAAAACTCTATGTACATCTGGTGGTGACTGTATTCTTCAGCAAATTATTTGGGAAAAATCACTATTTTTGGTTTCAATATTGCTTGCATTTTTACTGTGTATTTCAACTTCTTTGAAATACACAGTAAAAATGTTGATACCGTAACTTTCACTCTTGTATGGAAATACATATAGAAAGCCTAAGACAGAAGAGCTTTAGGTTTTGAGCAACAGTGTGTATATGATGTATCCAAAATGTCATATTATGACAAAAGTGTTTGTAATGTGAGGCGATTGTTTGCTTTAAACATGTGTTTTTGACATTTTGAATGTTGTGTGTCATTTTGCTGGAGATTTGAGGCATTTTGCATTTTGTGTGAGCAGTTGTGGGTTTTGTGTGTGGAGTTTTGAAAAATAGACACAGAGTTTTGAAAACGTGTGTAAACAATTGTAAAAAACTGTAATATTCACAGTTTGAGTTGCTGTTGGGTTGATTTAAATATGGGCACCCCTGCTCAGAGGTGCCATTTGTTCTTACCCAGATAGCAAAAGTAGTGGGCAGCCGTGGCCTACTGGTTAGCGCTTCGGACTTGTAACCGGAGGGTTGCCGGTTCGAGTTCTGTGCTGAGTGTTTCACTAATTCACAGATTGGGATAAATGCAGACCAAATTTCAAAAGAGTATATATACTTATACTTAAAATCAGATTGGTAGATAGCGGACTGCTGGTGGTATGCTGCCGGTGACGTGTTCCGCCGTTGGACCACCATCTCTTTAAATTTAACTTGTCATGAATATTAAGAAAAGCTATTAAAATTATATATGGAGTATAATTGAACAAATGAAAAAGATTTTAGACCAATAGTGGCAAAATATTGGGCAATTTGTCTGCAACCCGCCAGCGGACCGCCAGAGAACCGATGAGCAAAATGCCAGTAGACCGCCAGCTATGCCCCCAGTGGTCCGCCAGCCCCTTGCTATCTGGGTAACTGATTGTGGTGCTACTAATTACTGTAATAATGAAAGACAACACTTTCTGGACAAAAAAACTGAAGACTGAAGAGACAAAGTAATTCAAATAATAGTCAGGAAAATACAGGAATATCTTCCTGAAACTATAAGAAAATGTTCCAAGAGCTTTTATAAGTCCAGCACTGAGCAGCAGTGGACCCAGATGACAGTGGGTAGCCTAAAGGAGTTGCATCACATTATCCAGATGCTTTATAGTAAACGGTGACGCCTAAACCAGGTCAGAAGAACATATTTACAAAGGAGAAGGGTCAACATAGTCAAGCAATTGCCCCTTAAAATATACAGTTCACTGTCTGTTACTTGTGCTACTGAGAGTTGCTTGTGTAGGAGTCTACAATCATAAGGGCCATCTATAAAACTGAACTTTATTGGAGGGTGGCAAATTAAGACAGACAATTGCGTAAAATATCCACGTCATACATTTTACGAGGAGGAATTGTGTTTTTTTCCATTTATTTATTTTTAGTTAGCCTTTAAAAGTTCTCTAAATAACAAATGTTTACGGTGAAATTACTGAATGGGAAAATATGTGTATCTTTTTTCAACGAGTAAATTGGTGATTTGCAGTTGGCTAAAATACTTTAGCAAGCCACTATACCTTAAATCTGGGCAGTAGTGTGTGTGTGTATGCATGTGTGTGTGTGTGTATGTCACATTCAGCAATCATCTCCTCACAACCCGCTAGCTGCCCATTCCATGAGTACACTGTACAAAATCTGATCACTGTAGGCAGCCCAGGCTCCGAAAACTGGAAACAAACAAAGTGGGGGCAGGCTGTCCCTTAACA
>NW_027468640.1:20978975-21091475 GCF_046254945.1 Alosa pseudoharengus
CTTCCTCTATCTGTCTTCATCTCTCACGGTCCTCTCTCTCTATCTTTCTCTGTCTCAGTCTGTCTTTCTTACACTCATTTTATCTGTCTTCATCTCACTCTCTCTCTCACTCTCTTTCTGGGCTGTATTGACAGCGGGGCTGCCTACTGGAGTCCAACCCTCACAGATCTGATAAGGAGCGGACCGGGCCAGAAGTGACCATTGTTGGAGGGCCGCGCTGAGATATGCCAATGAAGCCTCAGGGAGACGGACACATAGAGCGATTCACAGAGGAACCTTTCACTTCACTCTACTCTCTTTCTATTCTCTGCAATCTTTCTCTCTCCTTTCTCTGACTGACATGTTCCCCCTTTTCTAGTTTTGACTATCCCTTTCACCATCACTGCTTGTGACAAAGCGACAAAACTCTCTCTCTCTCTCTCTTCCCTCCATAGCATTTCCAAGTTCTCTCTCACGGCCTCTCACTCCTTCGCACTGTATATGTAGTCATTTCACTCTCATTATGCTTTTGTCTCTTTAATGCAGTTTATTTGTATTATTAGCAGTATAGCAAAAGTGTTTGAAAAGATAATATTCAACCAAGTATATTAATGAATATCTTATCTCCATACCAATCCACAACTACTGCCCTTCTAAAGTTTACAAATGATGTTTCATCAGCTCTGGTTAACAATATGTCTACTGGTGCAATATTCATGGATCTTACAAAGGTCTTTGAATGGTTGATCATTACCCTCTTCTTAATAAGCTACACGCTATAAGTCTTTCCAATTATTCTCTTCTATAGTTCGACTCATATCTGCACTACAGATCAGTGTGTATCTTTTCATGGTGGTCAATCAGAATTCATAATTATGGCTAAAGGTGTACTGCAAGGTTCTTTCTTAGGGCCTCTTCTTTTTTCTATTTTTATTATGACCTCCCAAAAATATTTGCAGGCTGTCCCATTAATTTATATGCTGATGACATGCTGATGACACGTATGAGTCGCTGAATTGGCGACCACCTAAATCTCGAAGACTTTCCATTCACAAGTTCCATTGACTATTTTGCATTTCTTTAATTACCCTTCTTACTTACTTACAAACCGTATCTAATTCCTTACAGGTCAACATATAGCTTAAGACATACTAATCATCCTTGTGATCTTTTCCCAGTATAGCTAAAGAAGTTGGGTCACGTACATTTTAATTTAAAACCCCCTCAGACTGCAATAATTTCCCCAGTTCTGTTAGATCTATCACCTCTTTCCATCATTTCAAGTCATCTCTTTGTACCTATCTGCAAACAAGCTGTTCTTGTCTCAAACTCAATTTATTTATTTTTATTTTCTTTCTTTTTTCCCTTTTTTTCTAATGTGCAAGCACAGGCCTTGATTCAGTACAGAATCATATAGCCTAAATCTACGGTGTGTATTCAAAACTACTGTAACCAATCTAACTGTATAATATGTTCCTATTGGTGGAACAGTGGGTGTGGATGTGGTTAGCTTTTGACTGAATATGTAGTGTATCTCTGAGTGTATCTGTGACTTGTCTTGTGTATTGTTCTGTTTTTTTCTGTCTGTGTGTACAAAGGGATGAGACCATCTCAAGGGGTAGATCCTATTAATAAACTTCATAAACTTCATTCCAAATCAATATCACTTACTTTTAGGGTTGGGCACCGAAACACGGTTCTAATATGGCACAGTAGTAACTGCATCTAATAACAACGTGGATTTCGGTCCCTTATTTCGGTGCTTAAATAGCGTTTTTGTTTTTGTTTTTTTTAAACCGAGGCATCACTGCATGTCATGCGCCATCTCTAACTTCTTGCTCTGATAGCAACACATCCAGATACAGTTAGCTAACATATGACAAACACTGGATGTATAAACCAGAGGGGTGCACCACATGAGTGGACAGTGTTTGACAGCTTGCGTGAGCCCAAGTAGCTTACTTTAAAGCGATATCGCGAGCTCCTGTCAAAATCTAGCAGTGGGCCTAACTACAAAAGCAAAAGGCTATGAAACAACATCAACAGTAGGATAGCCTAGCCTATATGTTACACAATATCCTTGCTAATGCCCTAACTGACATTTATTTGAAATGTCATCAGCAAAGTTGTAAGGTGAACACTTTATTTCACGGTGAGTTAAACAACATAATGGCATGATATTAATCTTTCATGTGCATGAGGTCCATATAGCATCACAATGAATATGAAGATCATGTTAAAAGTTAGCTGGCAAAAACAAATATGTAGGTTACATACCTGATGTCACTGAGCTGTCAAAGAGGCTACGAAACCATCACCGTATGTTATCGCTAATTAAAATCAGCTGACTGGTGTTAGCGCATAGCCATAGTTGCTGTTAAAATGCCTTCTGCTGGGAATCTTAACACTTCTACACCGACATGTAGCCTAACATGTTCACTACTGCGTGTTATGGGTTAAGACATACAATTTCTTGAAGCATTTGGCAACACACTGAATTAACTGGAAAGTAGAGTCCCTGTTAGATTAACTTGCTTGCAAATGCCGTTGTCCATGACCTGGCAGTTTTATGGCAAGCGGTTTTAACATACCTTTTGGCAAACCGCCTACACTGGGTAAACTTGAAAGCAGAGCTTACCATTGTGTGTGCATGCATGGCAAGCTGTTTTAACATTTAAATGTATTATTCATAGGAACAATGAGATATTGATAGTAAATTGAATATAACAGTTCAATTTCATGTTCAAATTTGTCTCATCAATAAAAAAAGCAATTCATGCTTTAGACCATTTTAATTTAAAATATTTTAAAAACAAAGTACCGGTTCAGGCACCGTTTCGGCACCGGCACCGTTTTAAAAGTATAGTTTTAGCACCGGTATCGGATAAAACCCAAACGATACCCAACCCTACTTACTTTATTTACTTGTAACTTCCTCAACTTTGTCTTTCCTCCTCATTTGCTCCCACCCTCCCCTACTGCTCATCTCTCTCTCTCCTCTATTCCTTCTAACCCAAGGATACACTCCCTCTCTCTCTCTCCCTCAGGCCTCTCCAGCTGTTCTCCAGCCTGCTCAAAACCTCCCCTGAGTCCCACCAGGGTCACTTGGGGTCATCCCCACCCCCCCATGCTCTGCAACCCCGAGGGCTCCAGTGTCGTTGCCTGTGAGTACTGATTGGGCACACAACGGCGGTCTCTGGCCGTCCTCTTTGTCCCGTATCCGTTTGCCCCTCTCCGCCCCCCCCCCCCCCCCCCCCCCGCCCTCCACGGTGGCAGCTGTGCCGTCTGCTGCCACATCTGTCGGCCTCGCCCTCGGAATCTTAAACCTGCTCTTCTCTCGGCTTTCCACTTTAACGGCGAGGGCCAGTTTCACATACTTGCCTTATGCCTAGTCCTATATATTTTAAAAGTCTATAGTCTAAGACTAGGCTTATGCCATGCGCGGGAAAACATTCTGCTAGTATTTAACTGCCTCTTATGCCCTTGTAAAAAGAAGAGAAAAGACAGCTCAAAAAGATAAAAAGGTTCACAAACAGTTGTTTACGTATCCCATATCTACTGTACCACCATCGTTACCGTCTGTGTCCATTTGTTCATGCTAACGCCCACCTTTGTCACTATGTACACACGCAGTGTCTTCCTCCATCCTATACACTCTAACTGTGCATCCTTCCCTCCTACGTCTCCTATGCAGTTTATCTCCTCTCCCCCTTGCTGAACTGTGTGCTGACTACAGCGCTGCCCCTCTGGGAGATGCTCACTCGTCGCTCATCTCCATTTCTGCTGGCCGTGCCCTCGCTACTCCCTCTCTCTCTCCCTTTTTCTGCCCACAGTGCCAACCCTGACCTCTTTGTTCTGCCCACTCAGTCTTGCCCTCTCCTCTCCTCTCGTCTAACTGGGCCCTCTGGGTTTCAGATCATCTCTCACTCCCCTGCCACACACACTTTCTCTCTCTCTCTTCTTCCTCCCTCCATCTCTCACTCTCTTCCTCTATCTCTCTCTCTATACGACTCTCTCTCACTCTCTCTTCCTCTATTTCTCCCTCTCTCTCCTTTCAGCCATGCATCTCTTCAGCCAGCTATCTCTACTCAGCCTCCCTCTAAGGGTGGGTAAATTTGGACGGTTGAGTCTGTGTGTGTGTGTGTCTGTGTGTGTGTGTGTGTGTGGCGGTGATGGTGAGCTAAGCTCAAGGGTGCCAGTGTGAAATCCAGCCTGGACACCCTGGCTTGACATTGGCACTCATATGTGGGCACTGCTATGGTCAGCTTACCAGAGGGAGGGGGGTGTGGTTTCCTAAAATGCCCCAAATTGAAAAAAAGTCATTCACCCCCCATAATTCCATTGGGTTAACTGGAACGGCAGACTTGCCATGCCAATAACACCCCACAGCTCCATGTTTAAATGTGTGTCTGGTGTGTGTGTGTGTGTGTATGTGTGTGTGTGTGTCTGTGTGTGTGTGTGTAATAGGGTCACAGTAACCCTGTCATTAAGCCATTAAGCTCACTGATGAAGAGGATTAATTGGCTTGTTAACACTAATGTAGGGGTTAGCTGAAGGCCTTAAAGGTATTGGACTGACTGTTGATTACAAACAGACAAACACACACACACACACTCACACACACTCTAACAGACGATAATGGTTGTATTGATGGCTGATAATAGCCGGCTGGTGAGATGGAGGCCATCAGATCAAACAAATGGTGGGAACAGACAACAATGGAGAGAGAGAGGGAGAGGGAGGGAAGAACAGAGGGAGACAGAGGAAGAGAGGGCTGTAAAGAAATGGAAAGAGAGCAAGAAACCAAGAAAGAGAGGGCAGTGGCAGAGATAGTGGATGGATGGAGAGAGTGAAGCAGCGAGGGGATGAGATAGAGAGCGAGGGAGAGAGAGAGTGATGGAGAGAGAGAGAATGAGTAAAAACAAGCAGGAAATGCAGTGCAGTATCCCCCCAAACACAGACACACACACACACACACCACCACCCACTGGGCACTGCCTGTAGGCACACAGGGGAAGTGGGTACACTGTCACAGCGGGAGGCATGGACACAGCGAACCCAGCACACAGAGCACAGGGACATCAGAGGTGTGTGTGGTCCCACCTCACCTGCCCCAGCACACAGAGCACAGGGACATCAGAGGTGTGTGTGGTCCCACCTCACCTGCCCCAGCACACAGAGCACAGGGACATCAGAGGTGTGTGTGGTCCCACCTCACCTGCCCCAGCACACAGAGCACAGGGACATCAGAGGTGTGTGTGGTCCCACCTCACCTGCCCCAGCACACGCAGCACAGGGACATCAGAGGTGTGTGTGGTCCCACCTCACCTGCCCCAGCACACAGAGCACAGGGACATCAGAGGTGTGTGTGGTCCCACCTCACCTGCCCCAGCACACAGAGCACAGGAGACAGTGTGTGTGTGCGTGCGTGTGCGTGTGTGCCATGCAAACTGATTTGCAGCTTCCTCAGTACCGCCTTCTCCTCAAACACACATTTAACAACCAAACCCAATTTAGGTGACATGACACACATGCATTTAAATAAATCACTTGAAATCGTATATACATCGCATTTGTATGGTTTTGTTTACATCCTGATGCATGTATGAATTCATCTGCCCACTTTGGATTCTCTCTTCTCCTCCTCAACACACATACATACACAAACATACAAGTTAGCTCAAACACCCACACAAACATACAAGTTAGCTCAAACACACACACAAACATACAAGTTAGCTCAAACACACACACAAACATACAAGTTAGCTCAAACACCCACACAAACATACAAGTTAGCTCAAACACACACACAAACATACAAGTTAGCTCAAACACACACAGAAACATACAAGTTTAGCTCACTCACATGGAAAAACACACACATACACAAACACACAAGTTTAGCTCACTCACACGCAAACACACACATACACAAACATACAAGTTTGGCTCACTCACACGCAAACACACACACACAAACATACAAGTTTAGCTCACTCACACGCAAGTTTACACACACATGCAAACATACAAGTTTAGCTCACTCACACACAAACACACACATACACAAACATACAAGTTAGCTCACTCACACGCAAACACACACATACACAAACATACAAGTTAGCTCACTTATACACAAACACAAACACACACATACACAAACATACAGTACAAGTTAGCTCACTCAGAAACAAACACAAACACACATACTGTACACACTAGGGCTGAACGATTTATTGCATTTGCGATAATATCGCGATATGATGAAACACGATTTTCAAACCGCAAAGGCTGCGATTTGTAATATGTGACGTCTCCAAAACGCATTTATACTTGCGCTTGCCGACGCGCCACCGACTCTTCTCACCGACCACTGAAGAAGCAAAAAACGTAAACAAGAGGACCAGCTAACAGTGTCAAGAAAGGTCTGATCAGTAGAGCTACTTTGGTTAATAATAAACCTCTTCATTACCTTTTGCTCAAACCTACCATGTCCCTGGTTCTAGTTCATAATTCCCCTGTGCTGCTACTCTGGCTGGTAACTTCGTTCACTTGTCCAGCTGACGATTAAAACTCCACGACTGTTTAGACTACACTGGGGACTTTGTTTACTGGAGTACAGTGACAGTGGGGGCATTTGCGATATCCAAGGGGGTTGGCGGCACAAACATTTCATCTCACAGGTAATGAATTGATGCATAATGTTATCCGCAAGTAGTTGACACAGCTAACCACCAAAAACCCAGCTGTTCTAACATTAGCTTACCAGCTAAGGCTCTAGGCTACATACATGCTACTTACTGCTGATAACTTTGCCTGTTTAAAGAGTTTTGTCTCCGCGATTGGCTTTGTTGTGATATGAACAAACTAGTTAATTTGCATGCATGCGTATTGCGCTGCGGTGTTGATGATGCTAACCTTTAGTTAACACCGAGCCGAACGGTCATTCGGCCGCATTTATTTGCGCTACAACAATCTACAGTAGTTTGTTCCGATTCACGTGCAAGCCTACAGAGGAGAGGAGCGGGTCTGTGTGTGTGTGTGTGTGTGTGTGTGTGTGTGTGTGTGCGTGCGTGTGTGTGCGCGCGCGCGTGTATGGAGAGCACAGGACAAGGAGAAGCCGTGTCAGTGCCACTACATGTAGACCTATTTGTTAACTAACGAAAGAAGGTCATATCTACATGAAATAGAAACGAATCAGAATCATTAAATGTTTACAAGGCTGGAAGTTCAACAAATATAGGTCTACTGATGTGATTAAAGTAGTTAAATAAAAAATATTTCATTCATCAATCTTATTCCTAATTCCTAATTAACCTAATGGCAACATAACATAGGCCTGGGCTCCAGGAAAGAACAGTTCATGTTTAGCTTATCTAATTTTGTGTTGGTCATACTATAGAATAATATATTGCTTGTCTTTGTTGAATAAGACAGAAGATAAAGAGCTTAAAAATAATCGCATATCGCATCGCAATCGCAATATTGGTGAGAAAAATCGCAATTAGATTTTTTTCCAAAATCGTTCACCCCTAGTACACACCCAAATTAAGTCATAAACTTAAAAACTCTTTCACCAACAATTTCAAGCACTACCAATAAAACCCTTGGGAAAAAATGGAAACTTTGCTTTCTCTCCTTTTCAGAACCATTTCATACCAGCCCAAACCAAAAATTTCTCATTACACGGGGTCGGCGCAGAACCATTTCATACCAGCCCAAACCAAAAATTTCTCATTACACGGGGTCGGCGCAGAACCATTTCTTACCAGCCCAAATCAAAGATTTCTCATTACACGGGGTCGGCGCAGAACCATTTCATACATTGCCCAAACCAAAGATTTCTCATTAAACACATTCACGGGGTCGCCGCAGAAGAGGTCCATTTTCTGCTACAGTTTCACTCTTCTTTTGAGTGACCGCCCCTGCACTGGCACATATTATACGAGGAACATGAGACCCTTAAGCGCTCCTTTGAGCTTCGGGCGCCTGTGGTCCAGCAGGGTTTGCCTCGTGGGTTTTGTGTAAAATGGGGGTTGCATTCAGTGAGCAGTCACTATTTTTTTTCAGTCACTCTTTTTCACTCTTCCTTTCATTCTTTCATTCTCACTGAATGAAGCGAACAAGGCTCGCAAAACAAACAGCTCGTTCCCGGCGACACACATCAATACGTTCAGCGATCGCTAATGGACTTCAATGTCTGTAGAGAGTGGTCGTGGTGGCTAGAGTGGGGGGTTGCTATACTGTCCACCCCCCCCCCCCCCTCCCAAACTCACCCCCTTGGTCTTTAGGGGGGGCTCAAGCTACCATGCTTTCAAAAGCTGCATTGTGCCGTTTCATTGGATCAACAACAACGGCTTCTGGTTGATGGTGGTTAAGTAAATGTGACAGTACAAAAGAGACCAAGTTGAACCTAAGACCTGAGATGTGAAAGGTAGCACACTGACTCTAAATAAACGTCAATCACATCAGCAACACACAATTGTTGTGTTGTGAAACTTAATTACTGTACTCTTATTATATTGAAACATTGCAATTTGAGTACTAAAAAATAATTCTAACATTAATTTGTTTGCATAACATCACTGAGTTGTTATTCAGCTGCCATGAATGTCTTTCATGGTCGTACATTATATTCAATGATGTGATGGCAAAGTAATAATACCACTCTGATTAAAGCAGTGGTTCTTAACTGATCTGGCATTGGAACCCACAATTTCCCATGCTCATAAAGTCGCGACCCATATATTTTTTTAGCGTTCAAGCCATGCAAAGTGGCTGTAGGCCTACTTGGTTGGAACATGCGGATGTTTGGCATTACATCTATGAAGTCTTCAACTTTCAAAGTACTCGACAGGTTTGACTTTGACAGCGGTGCCTTGTTTCCATGTGGCATTTTAGTTTTGATGGTTTCATGTTGTCATGTGCCAGCAATTCACTGCACACTGGGATTTCTGTCCTAATTTGTCCTCAATTTCAGTGAATCCATATCCTAGCCTACTTCAAATATTCAGGGTTGCAGCCTACTTGCGTTTACCTCTAAAATTATGTCTAACATGACCCGTCACATAAACATTGTCTATGTCCATGGCAATGATTGACATAGGCTACAAATGAAGTCTAAAAATAACGGTCGAACATTAGATCTGATTAAGGTAGCATTTTAATTTGGTGATTTAATAATAACAAGAATAATAATAATAACTAGAGAATGTAATTCCAGGGAATTACGAGTGCATGAAAATGAAGCTAGGACAGACATAGCATAGCTTAATAAAAAGTTGATAGTTTAGACGTAGACAGTTTAAAAGTTGAATGTAGATAGTTTAACAGTTGTTAATAGACAGATAGTTTAATAGACAGATAGTTTAATGAATGTTGAAAGTTTAAAAGTTATATGTAGATAGTTTAAAAGTTGTTGACATACTGATAGTTTAATGTGTGTTGATAGACAAATAGTTTAAAGGCTCTATATAGGTAGATAGTTGACGATAACTGACAGTTGGAATGGCTTTAATGTTTGCTAGCAGTTATGCTAACAGAGTTAATTATTTTCACCAAGTTACTTAGTTAACTTAGCTCATGTTTTCTAGTAGTTTTGGAAAAAATGCTAACAATGCTAACTATGCTAACCATGTGACTTAGCTAATCATTTTTAGCAGTTATGCTAAAATGCTAACTATGCTAACATGCTAACTATGTTATTCACGTTACTTAGCTAACTTAGCTAATTATTTGTAGCAGTTTTACTAAAAATGCTAACATGCTAACTATAGTGGCTGCAGGTGGCCTGAACACCTGGCATAGGATTCTAATTGCTCTATTGTGATGTCATAATCTAATGTTAAGTCAATGGGGACTGACTCTCATTTGATAACTCCCTGCTGTTTCATTTACCCACAAATCCCCCGTCTTCCCTGGAGGAGAAAGAGAGAGCAAACAGAGGAGGAGGGATGGAGGGGTTGGTTGGTTGGTGTTCACTTGCTTGGGTTTATCCTCTTAAATCTTTTGAAATGACTATGGGATATGAAAAGACCAAGCAACTCCACCTTAGTAGACACTCATCAGAAAAAGGAAGCGGACTAGCCGGACCAACTAACCATCATACATGCGTGTTGATGTTTGACACATCAAATATTATAACCATGACAAAACAATAGGTAACCAGAGCCATATAAAGGTAGAGTTGCGACAACTCCATTGACGCTAATGTTCCATTTTTTTTTTTCAACAATGGCGGCTAATGAAAGCCTCAAATAGTTCCCGAAAGTTAACAATTTATAATAGCAGCAGTGCAGTTACAGACTGTTTGTAGCCAACATTTCAGACTCAGATTTACATTATTGGCTCATCCGAATAATAATAATAATAATAACAGTAACAACAGTAATAGTAGTAAAGTAATAGTATTAATAACCTAATTATAATAATAAACTATTTATGTATCGACTATGACAGCTTTTCTGCTGCTCAGTTTTTATCAGTTCCTTATCAAATAAATTAAAAGAGGCTAAAGCCCAATAAATGTGCCACACATAATAACCTAATATAAGATAAACCTTGCCTATACCATTTCAATAAGGCAGCACTAGGCAACACCACAAATGAGCTGTCATTAAGTTTTTGCGTTTGTAGCCTACAACTTTTATGACGTGACGTGTCTTGGGCATTTAGCTTTACCATTATGTCAACATAGTTGTAACGTTATGAGCAATGCTCATCTAGGCTATGGATTTAAGTGGTTTAATTTTAAAAAGGGCAGCAAAAGTGGAATAAAGTGCAACTGCTTCCCCAAAACAATTCCTCCATAACTGTGGATTTAATCGTTTGATATGTGGATAACTTTCAGTGGACTAAACACATAAAAGGTAAGATTTTGTTATCACAAAGCTAGCTGGATCGTTAAATATGGCGAAGCATATTTACAGCCAACTTTGTAGGCCTACTTGCAGCAGTGAAACTGAGTTTGTTGTTAACATTGTTGGTAACGTAAACGTTTCTTCAGTTAGGAGCAGGACTGTTTTTGTTTTATTTTGCATTCCTTTTCATTGGCAAAAGCTAGCCTATGCATGAGAGAACCTAGATTTGAGGGAGCTGCAGCTGTTAGCATCAGCACGGTCATATTAACACAGCAGGGCACACTAGCCCAGTGATGGCTGGCCCAGTGATGAAGGATCGTGTAATCCCCATCCCCAGAAAGTTTCAACCAAGCTTGCGCTGATGATGCATGATCACTGATCAAATTGCTATTTTCTGACACAATGCACACCATTCCCAGGTGCTCACCTGTCTGAATCTCAAGCTCTTTAGCCTAGCATCTGCTGTTCACAGCACGGTGAATGACAAACGATGACAAAATGCTGTTCATGTTTATGAGTTCATAGCCTGGTTATTATGACCGCCGCGCAGCGAAGCGGTCATAAGAACGGTTAACTTAGAATGCCCACCATTATACTGGAGATGTTAAAAAACTTTTAAACTTTTTTTATTCTCCCGCGACGATAGGCTAGGCTTGGCTAGGTAATACGCTCATTAGCTCAGATCAGTGACTACCAGAGGAAACGTGGGGTAGAAAACTCAAACAAGTAATGTTAGACTAGCTGTGATACAGTTTCTCGTTGCAATCAAAATTTCACAGGAGCTCCATGCGCTTTTGTAGGCTACAAGCAGTCTCAAAAACACTGTTTACAGCTTTTCGAGTCACTGTACGAGGTCATTTATTTTATATAGTGATAATTTACATACTCTTATGGGGTGGGTGCAATTGCGTTTTCTAAAGAATCTCCCGTCTTGATTTTGTACAGAAATTAATATTAAGTGACACATACGTAAAAGGGCGGTAAAAAAGCTCTTATAGCAGGCTAAGATATAAGGTCTGGAATTTAATTTAATGTTGTTGTAATGGTAGGATAACTACATAGTTTACACAATAATTACACTGCCTATTTAATGCATTCTAATCCATTGTCAATCACTTCCGGGAACTATTTGAAGTTTACATGAACCACGTGACCTTAATGAATTTTGAACACCCATTGTCGCAACTCTACCTTTATATGGCTCTGTAGGTAACCATATCAGGAAACTGCTGAATTTAATGGTCATTTTCAAAAATTATTCCCTTGGACCAGTGGTTCTTCAACTTTTTGTCAGGCGACACCCCCAAAAAAACATATTGGCCAAGTCTCGTGACCAGGGGGTCAAGAGCGTGCAGATTAGCTTCGGCATGTTAGCATACGCCATTTTCAAATATGGCGCTGCATGGAGCATTTGGAACCAGCTCCATGCACGAAAATCCGTGTTGGGCACGAGCTCTCATGCGCGTACATGTTGGTGGGCGGGTACCTATCCGGCGGCTAGAGCCAAACGTTATTCAGTGCGTATTTCTTGAGGAACCTATGAGAAGACGTGCATATTGGTTGTTTATCCATCATATGACAAATAAAGAAAATTCTATTGATCTTGTTTTGTTGTTGTTTGTCCCGAACAAACATAGCCTAAACATGATTAAAGACAATAAATTACACAACAGCGGCATAAAGACCTTGTCTCGTTACACCATGGGTCTCCAACATGTTGCTCTCAACCCCCTTTGGAGCTCGCCAGAGGCTGAAGCACTAGGCTACTACATTTAAACACAATTATTGCCGAGAGGCATTCCAGCCTACGAATTTAATAAAAAGTAAACCATGCATAGGCCTAATTAAAAAAAAACTCAATTTAGGCTACTTCGCTATGCAATAAGGTTTCCATTAGAGCATAGCGCACGTTCAATGAATGAAGAAGGCCTTGTCTCGCAATAAACAGCTGGAAATTCAAACACTTTTTCAACTACACGAAACTTTACAGTGATCATCAAATACCCTCTAGATCTAAATGCCCATCAGTCTCAACATTTAACTATATAATAAAAGTCAAAAAGTAAATTAAATCTCATACCAAAACCGAAAATCGTCTGCGTTTGATAGCCTGGTATACCGCTCCAAACAAAACGCATGTCTCACAATAACGTAGAAAAGGTCTGCCCCGAATAAGCCTACCTCAAATAAATACCTGTGCTTTGCGCAGCCTAAGTAAATAGCAGACGCCGGACATAATTTAGGATTTACGGAAAGTATGCCATCATACGATGTTGGACGCCTGGCGATGCTCTGGCCGTCTACTGTGCCTCTGACACCGCTGCCTCATTTGGATGGTAACTCCACAGGTGAGCGCGAAGATTGGATGTCGTGGATGGGCAAGTAAACTGTTTTTTTGCTGAGTCCGCAGACAACATTCTCTTTAACGGTTACTTCACCATCTGCGGTGTACAACTCAAAGTAAAGACACCACATTTTAGATGAGTTGGGGACGTAATTGTCCGCTCAGGCTGACCGTTCTGTGCGTTATCTTCAATACTATCTTTAATAATATTGAATATCTTCAATATTATTTTCAAAACAGGGTGGCTATTGAGGGCTCTGGCTCCAGTCATTATTGTGGCTACTGGCTATTATTGGCTTAATTTGGTCATGGGCCAACGCTAGAATACGTTTAGAGCACCCGCTATGAAATGGCAAACAATAAAATAAAAAACAAACTAATCATAGACTGTAAAAATGCGCTACAATTGGCACTAAAAACCAAATAGTTTATTTATAGTTCGACTACAGATATTTCACGTCATGTCCGAATGCATATTTGCAGCAGGACAGCAGACCGCTCTTAGTTAGAGCCGCTGTATCCAATGAAATTAAGTTGCGCTTCAGGGCGACTCCACTCGGACTCCATGCGCGTTCCCGAGCAACTTTTTCTTCATCTTGTTATGAGGCAAGGACTTTATGTGCATTATCGCCACCCTCTTACTGGAGGACGACTCTCTTTTTACAGAATATCCAATAAAAATCGACGTTGGTCCATGCGTCATTTCCAGCTTTGTAACTTGGCGCATGGTCAGAGCCGACTGGCGCTGGATCCGAACCCCAGTGTTCAAGATGGCGTTGACTATGAATTGGCCGGATTTACTAGCCTAGCCTCCACCATTCATTTGTATGGAGGGCGGGACTTAGTCACTCTCTCCAGTTATATATAATACCTCCATGCTCGTGACCCCCCTCTCTCAGACTGGCATTGTTGGCGGAGGGCGGCAGAACATGTCTTCTCTCATAGCTAGGCGACGTCATCACCAAAGGTACTCATGTCACTGCCAGCTTTTGACAAATGTATCTGATTGATTATTTTCCAATGAATAACTAGCACTCATTCAAGTTCAAGTTTATTGTCATGTACTCATGAAAGGATTGATCATGAATCCTTAAGACCAAGCAAGCCCACCTTAGCAGACACACATCAGAGGGAGAAAGGCAGACGAAAGAGGCTGACGAAACTGAACACAGCTTACAGGACTTTGATTGTATGGACAAATCCCCCCCTTCCTCATCGATCGTATAGGGCGCCCTGGTTAATAATTAAACACCTTTCATTACGTTGCTTTAAAATGACTATAATTATTATCACTAAGGATATTAGAATTGTTTTTATTGTCATATTATCCTCAACGAGTTGGAAAATCACTATACCTATCCTGTCGTTTAATTGGTGGATTTCTTTGACAGATTAGCAGTAACATTGCACTTTGATGGCCTTCTATGTTGATGAACACCTGCTGGAACAGCAACACTGTCAGACAGCAGCTCGTTTTCACCGTTTTTGGAACTCCAAATTCACCGCAAGCTTCTCACTCCCCTCTAGAAGAAAATCAATACGTTTCGGAGTGGGCTTGCTTCTGTTGGCCTGTGCTATGCTGATTGATCTGACTTGGCAGGGGGCTCAGCATTTCGGTGCGGGGGGGGGGGGGGGATCTGTAGCTGCCATAGCCCACAGCCTCAGTGGTGACCGTTTCTAGCAAGCAAGATGTTCCACTTCTTTCATTTCAAGTCTGACAAGTGCTTTATTCCCACCACGTGGACAGATAATAAACACCTCAAAGGAAGATAAGACAACAATAAAAAAAAGTCTGTTCTGGCGGATATGTAGTCCCAGATGCTCCGGGACCAAGGAGTGAATCGAGATGTGTTTACATAAGACACAAAGATGACGCTGCCAAATTGGACCAGAAATAGCAAACAGCCACACTATAATCACACTCTCATCAAGTGCCTCTCACGGCCGATTAATAGCGGCGCTGTAAACCGTTTTCACTGCTTACAAAACCACATTACCGGCTTTTTCGCGCAACCCCATCCCGATGGCCACTGTGGCAGGAAAAAGCTGGCATTACTGCAATTACTGATGCTCTTGTAAAATGCCGAGCGCCTCTGCTTGTTTTGTGTTACAGGCTAGTGCCGAGGCCGTCTGTTCTCTTTATCTGCAGACTACAGGGAGAGGGGAAGAAGAGCTCCAAAGTTGGATGGGCACGCATGCTCATCAAGATCACAGGGGGGCATTTGATGTATGCCCAAACACTTGCCACATGCATCTGGGTGGTCGTAATTAAACTTACACATTTTTTCCACTGTTAGTTTACGACTGCACAATGTCATCTGACACAGGAGAAGAGAGAGACTGGAAGGTTAGGAGGGGCTTGTTTCTCATTAAAATCATTTTCAACAGTCAGCGGTTTTTAAGAGGTGGAATTAAAATGTTATGGAAAGTTGAAGAATTGTAAAACAAATAGTGAGTCTCTGTCCATACAAAGTAGAAAGATGTGGTCCGCCTTCACCTCACCACAAGTCAAACTTTACCTCACATAAAACTTTACCTCTCATAAAATGACATGATATGACCGCCAGTTCCAGTCTCTCTTCTCCTGTGTCAGATGACATTGTGCAGTCGTAAACTTTACCTCACATAAAATGACATGATATGACCGCCACATGATGTTGCCTACTAATGCAATCATTTCCAATCCCAATTCTTGCAACTATAAGCGCTTTCAGATATAACCTCCGGAGTATATGAGGAGGTTTGTCAAACGGAGGTCCTACCCTTCGGATGATTCAGATATGATGCTAAACTGCGGACCTAATACTGACCTTACACGGACGTATGTGTGAACGACATACACGCACATTACAGAATCTCCGTGTGGTTGTCGAGTGAGGGGTGGGGGCTTGTAGAGTTCACAAGATGCTGAGACATGACGCAGATTATATGCGGCCGCTGCCTGTCACAGCTGCTTCTTGTTTACAAAATATAGCCTATCATTATGTAGGCTAAAGAAGAAGAAATCTATTGTGCAAAGGCTAATACTTGAAGTAGGCTAGTCACGTAAGTGGGCACTTGAAATTGACCTAGCCTACAGTATTTGTATGTGTGCTTCAAATAAACACATTTATCTGTTTTCAACGTTATGTACCAGAATTAGCTAGGCTATAGAACCCCAAATCTGGTTTGCGTTGGAGAGAGAGAGCATGCACCAACTTTATGGTAGGCTATCAGCCAATTCAGTAGGCTAACTCAAGACTCATACAACGTTTTTAAGCAACAAACAAAATACTAACATTAATAACAGTGAAGTTGTTCGTTTTTTCATGGTTTATTTTTTCCAAAAGCATCCTCTCCCCATGTGTAGCATTTACGTAAGGAGCTTGGAACAAAGTTGGGTTTTCTTCGTTTTCATTTTCTCTAGGCATATATGCTCAGCAAATATCAGCGAGCTCAGCAGGTCATGAAGGCTATCAATGAACAGAAAACCGTGTTGGCTAACAATTTATTAAATACTCCTGTTATTGTCGTCAACGACGTTGCTATAGGCTACTGCCTTTTCAGCGCCTTCTGCTTATGATGATTCAGTCTTCTGAATTCGTTTCTCCTTGCCATGCAGTTGTAGCCTAACGTGTCTCTAACGTTCCCTTCAGGTGTTCTATCAAAATGTTGTATGCCCTCATGGACAGTAGCTCCGTGATGTCTGCATCTTTCCAGGTTGGAGATTTTCTGGACAGCACTATGCCACTCCATCATAACACTGGCATTTAAGTCAGATCTAACCACATGGACGCATGAAAGAAACGTCACCAACACGCCCTCTCACTAGGTGTGATTTTAACCGAATGTTCTACTCCTCGTTCAGACACAGCACATTTACATAATGTCCGGAGGAAATACTAGGTCGGGGGTAGTATAAACACCGGGTGAATTCGGACTTCCATATGACCGGTTATGTCGTTCAGATATACGGCCCCACCGTTTAACATCGGCAGAACCTCCGGTCTTACACGTATGTCTGAAAGCGCTTTTTGTGTGTGTGTGTATGGAAATGTGACGGTTACAACACGTTATACAATACAACATTGATAATATTCAAATCAATATGATCAAAAACAAATAAAGACTACTATAATACACTATTGTATACAGTACTAAAGTCTATGAAACAGCACCTTCATCATGTCTATTACTTATTACAGAGTCCTGTTTAATGATTCCGTGGACTACTGGCTTCATTGGATGTGGCGAGTTTTTTCACATAAAATATTAAAATAAAATTAGCTGTTTTATTATGTCAACATACCTCAGTGTTTCCCATTCATTGACTTATTTGTGGCGGCCCACCACAGTATCAACAATGACCACCTCACAATGATTTTCTATGTTGTACTATTTAAATGGGATGAAATCCTTTCATTGTATAGCTATGTGCACCTTTGCGCAGTCTCTTCTTGTCTCTCTCTTTCTCTCAATGAACCTGCATGCATGTTTAAAGAAAACATTAACAATTGTTGTTGGCATCATAACAATGCTGCACAGATTTGTTTAAAACAGTTGCATTCAGGTTAACTCTGCAATCCCCCCTCCCTCATCGATCGTATAGGGCGCCCTGGTTAATAATTAAATGGCGCATCGAACCCGATGGTGAAACAACGACGACAGAGTCTTACATCAGGCATTCAGAACGTGACTTATTAAAACGATGTGGTCAGACTAGTCACAGTAAATACCTTAC
Source organism: Alosa pseudoharengus (assembly GCF_046254945.1). Lineage (NCBI taxonomy): Eukaryota > Metazoa > Chordata > Actinopteri > Clupeiformes > Clupeidae > Alosa > Alosa pseudoharengus. The sequence goes on from NW_027468640.1 coordinate 20,996,884, forward strand.
GAAATTCACATGTAAACCAGACGTCACTGCTATGTGGCTGACGATGACCATGACCAGAGCGCGAGCACCCGGAGCGCAGGCCCCGCGGCGTCCCGACGGGGATAATCTCTGCGGCCGAGCAGCAGCATCGGGCGTGCTCTCATGTGGACATCACGTCCAGCCGGAGGACAGCATTACGAAACGAGAATGTAACAATCAGGGTCCCGACTTCCCGCACGGTCTTTACAAGAGCGGCTCAAGCAGATGGCACGGCCTCGGGCTGAGCTTTGTTGTCCGGTGCAATGAGACGGAGAGAGAGAGGGAGAGAGAGAGGGAGGACAAAAACACAGACTGTAGATTGAAAACGACTGAAACGATTGAAATGACTGAGAATAATGCATTGAAGGAGTGATAGATAGATCACAACAGGAGATGTGGGAAATAGAGATGTGAGATAGAAATAGACGGAAATGGGGATTGTGAACGATAAAGTTAGAGTGTGTGTGTGTGTGCATGAATATGTGTGTGTATGCTTGTGTGTGTGTACTGTGTGTGTGTGTGTGCGTGCGCGCATGTGTGTGTGTGTGTGAGAGAGAAAGATAGCGAGCGGGAGTAATGTGATTTCACTGGTGCGGCCGCAGAGGGCCTCTGTTAAGTCCATTATCAGATCTCATCTGACACCCCTGTGGTCACTGAGATGGACTCGGGAAGAAGAGACTACACTGACACTGGGGGGTGGGGGGGGTGGAGGTAGAGAGCAGTGGCAAGATCTAGCTGTAACAGGCTGACACTTTAGAGGATGGTTTGAAAAACAGGGGGGGGGGGGGGGGGGGGGGGCGGGTAACAGAGATGGCTCTTAAACCCCCCAATAAGGGACACAGTCTGCTCCATCTCACTGAAATCTGCAGACGGGTTGGAGATAGATGCAAACAACAGTACACAGACACACACAATAGAGCAACCCTTCACCCAACAGGTAGCTGTTTTGCTGTGTGCCTTTTTCTCACACTCACCTGTGGGCCCTCACTCTCATTCACACACAAACGAAACCGGAACACATTTAGAGTTGGCCCTTCTCACACACACATACACACACACACAGACATAGAGACACAGACACACACTGTAATAAGTCTTAAGTCCTAAAAAAACCTAGTTCCACTGTCCGGTGAAATACCATCTGTGTGCTGAAAGGGTCTCTGAGTGGCTATTTTGTCTGTTTTATTGTCTAATGTGGTAAAGACAGAGAACTGAAGCGAACAGAGACCCTCAGACAGACAGAAAGTGGAGATGACACAATTAGCTGCTCCATACTGCAGTCCGGGGACCACTGGCTTTATAGGATGGGCTTTCTGGCTTTCTCTATGAATGTGTGTGTGACAGAGAGAGAGTGTGAGAGTGAGAGAAATTGTTGGGTAAAACAGTTTTTTCACACATGCCCCAGACACCTAACACTGATTAACAGTTTTAACCTTGTCAGATCTGTTGTCATTTACAGGACCAAAATAGCACTGTGATATCTGAAATCCAGGATGTCTTCTCCACTCACGCATGGCTAAGTATCTCATTGAACTTTCTCTTAATTACATGCTATCCTCTTCCTTTGGCTTGACCTTCCTGAGCACTGGGATGTCTTTCAGAGCACACATCCCATATGGGATCACTATGGACTGGAACCAGAGCTTCCCGGTCTTTTCCGTCCCCAATGATTATAAAAATATACAGTATTTAACTGTATGTAAAAAGTATAGGGCATGTATCAAGAGTAGAGAACAAAATAACAGGCAAATGGTACTATCATATTACATTTCAACAGTGAAACTGTATTTACTCTATCCCTCTCACACAAGCACATGTAACTCTGACTGTGCTACCATCTTAGTCCGACTTTGAATCCAGAATTTTTTTTACCTAACTGACATGTCTATCTATACTAGCCTACATCGGGCACACCAACAATTGTGTGGTATGAGCTCTGTTGAACCTTGAGTCCAGAAAGTGTTGTGCGTGGGTGTTTTGTCCTCCTCTCCAGAGACTGGCTAGTTTTTCACCGTGGGAACTCTAAAGGAGTACCAATTCAAGAGAACACCACCGGTGACAGGGAGACTACGGTGTATGTGTGTGTGTGTGAGTGAGTGAGTGAGAGAAAGAGAGTATTTTTAAGAGAGGAGTTGCATTTCGGTGGATGGGAGAGTTGTTTGTGTGTGTGTGTGTGAGTGTGTGTGTGTGTGTGTGGTTTTGTCTAACAGTGGTAGCCACCTGAGATGTCCACAATTACTGTGCCCATGATCCATGACGCTACCCATACAAAAAAGCCAGGTATCATACACTTTTAGGCCCATGTCATGTAGCTCCCCATGACAACCCCATGGGTCTATATGATGACAAATTAACAGAATAACAACAACAATTCTTCAACAAATATAGTATACGATAGTATTTCAGCAAAAAATACTATCCAGAGAAAAAATACTATTCAGAAAAAAAAGTTATCTCTGCAGTGTTTGTTAGACGGACCACAAATAGACAAATAGAAAACAGCATAATAAATTGATATAAGAAATCATACACACAGCACACAGCACACCGTAGAGAAAGTATCTGCAAAATAGAGCTTTTGCCCAAACAAACTGCATGGCTTTTATGAGCAGATTTACAGAAAAAGGTGGCTTGGGCGCTGATTGATTCAGTGATAAAAAGGTTTTTCACAAATATCTCAGAAATTAAAAGTTTTAGGGCCTATGTTTCTTCATAACACTAATATAAATGTGGTATTTCCGCATCTTTTAAGCCGAAAACCAACTCTCTGCGACCTTCAGGAGCCGACATACAGAAATCCAGGTCTAAAAAGTGGCCGTGGCCGTTTCAGGGCCTTCCCCCACCTAATTGTTTGGGCTCCTTGCATTTTTTTCTTTATTTGGCCCTAAATGCAGGGATTAAAGTGAAAAAAAATCGTTTGACTGAACTTTTTTCAGGCCATAAGTCATACGTTCTTCATATATACCTATAGAGATAGCACCCCTTTTGCGGTCGCGACCTATTGGTTTTTAATGTACAAAAAGATGCAAACAGCAAAGTAAAGGGAGTATTCGCCTTATTCACACGACGGCCATTGTTTAAACCAAAACGAGGCTACAGGGTACACTTACTATATAATTAATGCCACCTACAGGCAGTGTTGGGCAAGTTACTTCAAAATCGTCAAAGTAATTTGTTACATTATAATATTACTGTCTCTGAATTGTAAGGCATTACACTACTATTGTATTACTTTTAAGTTACTTTTACCAGAATATCTAGAAATATGGATTTGGAATTCTAAATGCAGTTTATTATGCTCAATGCAGCTCATTGCACTTCTAATGGAGGGCGATGTGGTATAACATAATGACTAAGCTAGGCTTAAGGCTAACAACAGTAGAATGCAATAGGCGCAGTGATGGCTCACGATGCAATACAAGGAACAATCATAGCCAGAATTTTGTTAAAAGCAGACAAAAGGTCGAAGTCTGGTCAATTGTGATAGAAATGCTGTAACTTTAGGCTTAGGCCTACTCATTAAAATCAACAGAGAGCCCACTACCTGTATATTGTAACCCAAAACTTGTCAAGATAGGCTACACAGTGCCGCTGCTGGCCATTTTGGTGCCCTAACTGGTGAAATACAGTATTAACCCAAGTATGTCATCATATGGTCAACTATAAAGATGTAGGCTAATCTGCCTGTTCCCAGGGATGGGTAGTATTTCTGAAACATGTAATATGTAATTCAAATACAAAATAGTATTTTGTCATTTGTATTTTATTTGGTTGAAGGAAATGGCTCTGTATTTTGTATCAAAATACTTTATTGGTGTGTATTTTTGTATTTTAGAAATACTGCAAAATACTATATGTGAAACACACTAAAAAAAGTAGATACTACACACAGGTGTAATGAATAATTGGTAATTAGGCAACAATGGTTTATTTTTATCGCAATCAGCTAATGTGAGAACAGCTGTGTTCAAAGACACTAACAGCTTTTCAGTGACGGCTATTGTTGAAGCATCAGCTCTGGTCTGAAGCACTGGTGTGAAGTCGTACGCAAGTAAAGATGAGCAAGTTTACCTGTGCAAGTTCACATAAGGGCACCGACAAAGGCAACCATGTCCTATTGTCTCCATGCCAATCTTTAACAGAAAAAATGTCAGATATCTCAAAGAAACCACAATGACATCAATAGATGGTAAGGTGTTGAGTGTGTTTGAATTCCCTTCCTTGTAGCATCCATTTCTGCATTCTACAGTGGGGACAAGTTCACCTTGTTTAATTAAATAACAATTCTATTTCCTTATTAGCTGCATACTTGAGGTTGGAGATATTAAGGCATATCAAGTTTCTCACATACTGGAACTTCAAGATACATAGCCTTATGATTTTCTTATTCAGTTCTGCACTGGACTTGAATTACGACACGCTAACCATCGCAAAGTGTTCTGATGCTGGGAACAGGCAGGGATGGGCAAAAATACATCAGAATGTATTTCAAAATAAAATACCTAATACCCTCATTTTTAATGTATCAAAATAAACTACAAAATACAGTAACCATATTATGTATCAAAATAAAATACTGTATTTTTGTATTTAGAAAATACTCAAAATACTTTTTTCAAGGAAGTATGAAAGCACTGCAAAAAAAGCTTTTTAATATCCCAAACATTTAGCCTATTAAAACTATATAGTAAAAAACAATACAATTTGGCCCGTCATACCAAATAGTATACCGTATGCAAGTTCATGTAGTGTGATCAGAAGAATAATTCAAGAATTTACATTTACATTTAGTCAACTAGCTGATGCTTATCCAAAACGACTGACATAGCTTACAATTAACCACATTATAATCAATAGGCCAAAATCATAATTGTGTATCTGTGCCGAATTTCGTAATTCAAGTCCAGTGCAGAACTGAATAAGAAAATCATAAGGCTATGTATCTTGAAGTTCCAGTATGTGAGAAACTTGATATGCCTTAATATCTCCAACCTCAAGTATGCAGCTAATAAGGAAATAGAATTGTTATTTAATTAAACAAGGTGAACTTGTCCCCACTGTAGAATGCAGAAATGGATGCTACAAGGAAGGGAATTCAAACACACTCAACACCTTACCATCTATTGATGTCATTGTGGTTCATTGAGATATCTGACATTTTTTCTGTTAAAGATTGGCATGGAGACAATAGGACATGGTTGCCTTTGTCGGTGCCCTTATGTGAACTTGCACAGGTAAACTTGCTCATCTTTACTTGCGTACGACTTCACACCAGTGCTTCAGACCAGAGCTGATGCTTCAACAATAGCCGTCACTGAAAAGCTGTTAGTGTCTTTGAACACAGCTGTTCTCACATTAGCTGATTGCGATAAAAATAAACCATTGTTGCCTAATTACCAATTATTCATTACACCTGTGTGTAGTATCTACTTTTTTTAGTGTGTTTCACATATAGTATTTTGCAGTATTTCTAAAATACAAAAATACACACCAATAAAGTATTTTGATACAAAATACAGAGCCATTTCCTTCAACCAAATAAAATACAAATGACAAAATACTATTTTGTATTTGAATTACATATTACATGTTTCAGAAATACTACCCATCCCTGGGAACAGGCAGATTAGCCTACATCTTTATAGTTGACCATATGATGACATACTTGGGTTAATACTGTATTTCACCAGTTAGGGCACCAAAATGGCCAGCAGCGGCACTGTGTAGCCTATCTTGACAAGTTTTGGGTTACAATATACAGGTAGTGGGCTCTCTGTTGATTTTAATGAGTAGGCCTAAGCCTAAAGTTACAGCATTTCTATCACAATTGACCAGACTTCGACCTTTTGTCTGCTTTTAACAAAATTCTGGCTATGATTGTTCCTTGTATTGCATCGTGAGCCATCACTGCGCCTATTGCATTCTACTGTTAGCCTTAAGCCTAGCTCAGTCATTATGTTATACCCCATCGCCCTCAATTAGAAGGAATGAGCTGCATTGAGCATAATAAACTGCATTTAGAATTCCAAATCCATATTTCTAGATATTTTGGTAAAAGTAACTTAAAAGTAATACAATAGTAGTGTAATGCCTTACAATTCAAAGACAGTAATATTATAATGTAACAAATTACTTTGAAATGACAGTAATAAGTAATACATAATACATTACGATTTTGAAGTAACTTGCCAAACACTGCCCCTGGCACTTTCATTTCTTTACACCATGGCTTGTTAGTTCTCCCCCATTTCCAACAGCTGCCCATCTCCATTTATTTTTTAGCTTTTGACACCTGCCTTCCTTTAGCAACAACGCATCCATGACAGCTAGTGGCCTTGCCAAATAGACGCAAATTACGCTAATATGCGAGGTTCTGGTAGGCATACTGGTTATGGTTTTGTGCTATAAATTAATAATATTTTATAGCAAAGTTTTAAGTTGACTATTTTGATTGCATGGTTATTTTTTGTCAACATACACTCACAACCTACTGTCGTTATAAGTGAGGCCTAAAGCAAAATAGGCTACAAGGCTGTCTGTGCGTCACAAACACGACTGACCCCCTTACTAAACAGTTCGCGATGAAGACAATATTATTATTATTTTATGTTAACACGCTGTCAAAACCTTCCGAGGTCCAAAATGAATGACCTCCCCTGACAAGAGTTCGCGATAGTAAGAAATTGTCTACATTGATGCACGAAAGAACAGCCTAGGCCTACGCTTCTTCTCCGAATTCGCACATAGAGCTCACAATATCATATCCAAAAAAGTTAAACGGATTTGCCAACCTCATCAGCTGTCTCGATTGTGTCACTATAATCCAACTTTTAGACCGTTATTAGTCCTCCATATGTGTTCTTTTTTTTAAGCAAACGCCCCAGGCCAACGAGACAAGCGTGTAGCTACAACATAAACAAAGCGGAACTCATGGCTGAGGTAGGCTAGGCTATCTTCTTGAGCCGTCACTGATTGAGACACAGAAAGTTCTCAAGAACACTATTAGCAGCTAGGTCTTTAAACATTTATCATCACACACATTAATTCATCGGACCTAATATTTGTAGTTGCCTTAAAAAAAGGAAAAGAAAAGGTGATAGCCCCCCCCCCCTCCTCCTATTTTTTTTTCTCATCGGATCTGCATCGATCTCAAATATGACATTTCTAAAATCAAATTGACGGAAATCCGTCCTACGACGGAGAACTTTAATCCTTGTAAATGAACAGAAAAACATTGGCTCAAATATTAATCATAATTTGCAGCCTTGACCCCATTTTTGCCCCAAACTGACCAGACTATAAGGTCTGCCGCATTATTAAACTGCCATTGACCTCTGAAGTTCGCCTACAAAAAATGGGCAAAGATAGTAGCTTTTTGTAGGCAAACTTCAGAGGTCTATGGCTGAGAAATAAAACAAGAAATTTACCACGAGTAACTACAACATGTGGCTAAAAAGTCCAAGCTCTTAGATATAACTAATATGTGGCTAGCTCTTTAAATACTAATATTTTTCAATTAACACTAGGCTTGGGTATCGAATATCGAGTATTGGTTGGAACCGGGACTATCTTTGCGATTTTCCCGGAATCGTTCAAAAGTTTAAATTTCGATTCCTAGTTTCGATTCCCAGTCCGCCGACCGGAAAAAGAAACGGCTAAACACCAAGATGACCCTGAAGAAGCGCCTAGTTCATAGAATTAAAATTCATGGAGAAGGTCAGACTATTTCATTCAGAAAGCAGGGTTCCCGCGGATCCTTAAATACAACTGAATTTTCGAAAGAGAGGTATTAAATGTGCGTATGGGACCGCCAGCGAGTGCAAGAGAGCGAGTGATGTCTCAATCCAGTTTCGTGTATTTAAAACGCAAATGTGACTAGGCTATTAGGCTACGGGAGGAAGTGTAGTGGTTGCAGAGTGAAGATGTTTTTCACGGGTGTGGTTAAAGGTGTGAAAACGGTAATAATACAGTAGGCCTATGTACAAAATAATTTGCCTGACGTTTTCGTGGTGTAGCTGAGGCCAGAGAGATATACAGGTAGCCTACGTGGAATGAGGAAGCCTACGGGAGAAAGAGCGATAGGTTGGCCATACGTTTGAATTTTGACATTTGGATTTTAAAAGCCCTGTCCGGCGCAGCCTCAAGCCGGACGCTCATTTGTTCTCCTTTGGAGTTGCGCTTGACTGCTGGTCAAATTATGTGCAGTGCTTCGCAATCAGGAGGAAATACTGTAGGCTATAGCCTATGTTAAGTTGATCTGTTTGCATCTTTCCAGCGTGTGTTGCTGGCCTAGCCTAGGGAAGAAAATATCTGTCTAAGTTATAATAGCCTACCTGTAATATCTGCCAGCAGCTTGCTTGCCAGCGTTTCCCAGTAGCCTAGGCTAGGCGTATTTTTGAATGTCGGCGACTGGCTACATAAAAAAGAAACGTGCGTTCATAATACGTGCGTGCTTCAGATGAAACCAACAGTTTTCAGCAGGATCATGCGAGGAGGACCTGTCTCTTAATTAATTTTAAACAAGTCAATGGTTTTACAATGTTTCAGTCAAGCTTTGGTTGGTTTAGATACAACTGGAATGCAAAATGTAAAGTAGTGGATTAACTTTAATTTGCTGTGCTGCATATTGGACAATAGATGCACATAGTAAATTATATAAAGTAGGCTTATTAAAATATGTAAATAGCTTAGTCTAACTTTGAAAAAAATATTGAAGGGAATCCAGTCCAGTGCACATGTCTTTGGCAAGTAGCCTAGGCTACTACAGACACAGGTGAAGAACAGTCAGCCTCAGCAGAAAGCACAACCAAATATGTACAGCCAGCTTCAAAAGCAAGCAGCCCAGACCGTAAAATTGGGCATTTATAGCTTTGAAGGTAATTCACACACAATTATTTTTCTTTCGCCAAAATATATTTGGTAACTTCTGTAGACATCCAAAATGGGGTGGGGGTTAAAATTAGTAGAAAAAAAAAACTATTGCACAAACAGTCATTTATATCTTTTTGCCGTGGTATAGTCTTAAGTTTCATTTAGATGTCTTGAAAGGTCTTAAAAGTCTTTAAATTTGCACTTGGAAAATATGCAGATACCCTGAGAAAGACCGTTGGTTTGCTAGCTCATTTAAAATATCCTAAACTTTTTTTGACCCTGCCTCTTAAAAAAATCGGAATCGAGAATCGTTAGGAACCGGAATCGAAATAAGAAATCGGAACTGGAATCGGAATCGTTCAAATTCAAACGATACCCAACCCTAATTAACACTGAATGTATAAGTAGGTCTTCCGAAATAATAAGAAAAAAACCCTCTGCAAACACCAGAAAGAATATTTTGAAGATCAATACACAAAACAACACTGTGATCTTTTTAAATATGATTACCGGTACTGTATGTTGTTACATAGTCATAAATATGGACATGACAGCTTCATAGAGATATTATATAAGTTTGTCAACATCTTATTATATTTATGTATTATTGTATTTCGCAGATGCTTTTGTCCAAGCAAATATTGATATTATTTTGAGTAAGAGAAGGACAACAGAATATACTCACAGGTGCAGGCTACAATTGCAATTCAAAACACGTTTGGTCAGATTCAGCGTTCTGCTCCTGAATTCATCCTCTAGCTCTCTGCTCTGTGTGAGCTCTCAAAAACAAGTGTTCAATACGGACTCTGCAAACAGGAAATACAGTCGTTCGGGCCATAAACCAAGTCATAACCCATTCCAGCCAACCAGAGAACACACTGCTTCAGGAGCATGGCAAGAAGGGTGTAATGAGATTGACTGTTGAGCTAAATATTTTGGCCATAATCGAGCCAGAGTGGCGGTCTCCAGCCCTTTTTGATATCTCTCTTTCATCCGACCACTGGCTACGCCCCAGTTCTGCCAACCACCATCATCCTGCACTGACCCTAAGCTGACCTCAGTCTATAGGAGTCAAGCATGGGCAATACATAATTACTGAAACTAAGAAACAGACACCAGTGCAGATAGAGACACATCAGAAGACGGGTGGACAGAAAACAACAAAGAAGGAGTAGATCAAATAAGAAATCTAGTCAACTGCATGTCAAACAGAGGAAAACCAGAGCAAACCAGAGAGATTTGAGGAGCGAGCATTTTTAAAGTGAGAAATGAGAAGCACAAAGCTGTGGAGAGGAAAGAGGAGTGCCAAATCAGGGTAAACCTACTCTAATGCTGATGGATGGCAACCAATCAATCCTCCATCCATCATTCCATCTCTCTATCCCTCTACCTTTCTATCCTTCCTTCCTCTGCATTTGTGATTTCTGTGGCCTTCCGACAGGCCATGCACGCCACTGCAGAAGCTGCCAAGTTAGCAAAGGGGTGTTAGCGCAGCACTAATCCAAGCCAGGGGTTTGTTTAATCTGGGAGGTCTTTGGGATGCTGGACGATGGCCGTCCAAAAGGGAGATAAAACAGAGGCAAGGCACGGGCCTTTTTTGATGCTTACTTGGTATTTAATTACTGAGACAGCTGTAGGGGGACAACATTTTGTTGCAGCCCCTCTTCATGCAAGAGGTGTGGAAAAAAGTGGTGCCCCAGCCCATAGATGTGATATGTTCTTTCGTTAACTTTTTTTGGCTGAGAAGTCAAGTTAAGTCACTTTTATTTATATAGCGCAGAAAGAGCATCTCTGTTCACACAAGCTGACATTATATTGATATTTGTTAACAACTGTTGCACAACCATGTCTTAGGGAAGTCAGAGTCTATTTGTAAATTCCACTGTTACAATGAACAAAAATAATTCAAGAACAAGAATAAGAGAAAGAAAATAGTAGAAAACAATAATTCATTAATTAATCATATATCACTGTAACAGAAGAAAAAGGAAAATAAAAAAACTTTAAGGAAATGTTTTACTAAATTTCTGACACTTTTGAATCTTTAAAGGCAGACATGAGGTGTTCTACTCTGTGGCGATGCTGTTGCCATGGTGAATGCCCTAGTATTTCTTAGCCCATGAATCAGGGACTGAACAGGGTCATCGGAAATATTTTCTGGCACAAACGTACTACAGACACTAATGAACTCATTAAAAAGTTAATCATAGGACATTTTAGCAAAGCCCCAGATGTCAGAAAAAGCAGAACCAAAATGCAGCCCGACCGACTCCCTTTCGGAAACAGCACCTCTCACTTTTCCATCCTGCTAGGAAGGCCTGGAAGCTCTTTTGAGAAAGCAATGAAAGGAAGGGGTCACTGGAGCACACAGATGTTGAAGTTGCTTATTTTTTTCATCTCTGAACGGTGCAGCAAAAGACTAACGTTTCAATGGTTTACATCTTCATCAGAGTCCCTCTCTTCACCTTATTTTGTGACCATTCTACCATTGGACAGACCACCGCACCAATTTATATTCCTGTGAAGCCAAATCTACACACTGAGCCTGTAGCCTTCAGGCATGCGATGGTCATTTCCCTTCTCCAACGAGTAATGTCTGTACACCCAGAAGAAGCTTACTGTGTTACAGGCTCAGTAGCTGGGGATGTCTTGGGGCCAATCCCTTGAAGGATGCAATTAAAAGTTAACCTATGAGATGAACCGTGATGAAAGTCCCCTCTGCCCATTTGAAAGCTCACTGACCCGGATGGGACATAAACAGACTCAGGTTAAGGACGTACAGATTTGTTGGAGCGTATGAAACCCACTGGTCAAAACAAGAGAGAACTACAACAAGAAGCTTGAAACAATTCAGTGGTCATGACATTTTTCATCTCAACCATTTTGAATGCTGCATGAATGATGACGGACCAAGTCATACACCAACTGTCCAATTTTTAATCAGAGAAAAACCTAGATTACATAACAAAATATGGTTATGCTTAGTCCAAAACACAAGACAGGATAGAAAAAATAAAAATGTCACCATGATTAAGTAGCTCTTTGTTTAAGACCCATAAAAGGAAAGAACATTCACACACTTGTAGGCTCACACTTCTCCTTAAAGCACTCGTTATGCTCCTTAGAAATTTTAGGCGAATTACAAATGAGCTTGTATATGTTAGCCATGCCCGCCCAGAGTAACAAGATCCCAAAAAGCCATCTCAAACCATGTTGCATGCCGGAGCTGTAAAAGTGCAAACCAGGTTTTCAGCACCACTTGGGCACAGGGCAGAGAAGGCTGATTTTTAAAATGTGCAAATGAACAGGCATCTGGAGTTACAGACGACAGTAATGCTAAATAAGAAAGAGAGAAAATAGCTTGTGGCTAACCAGGCGGCACTAAATAGATCAGGGTAGTCCAGTAAAAGAGCCAGTCTAGTAAGTTAACCACAATGTGAAAAGTTGAATAGCCTCTAAAAGAGTGTGCCTACACTACCTGTCCTCTTCTTGAATTCTCCCATCAAGAGTCTTGGGTTCATATGAATATTTCATGTTTATGTATTACTGTGCCATGCCAGTAAAGCAATAAAATTTGCATCACCTAATGATACTGTGGATCAGGAGTGCTGTTTTTTTCTATGTCTGACGGGAGAGCGAGGATGCTCAGATCAGCATAACTGCATGGGAACAGCAGTGGCATGTGCTGTGTGCATGTGTTTTAGATCCCTAGCCCCTCTTACATTACCCACAAGTTATTGATAACATTAACAAGTTTGATCAATCATGTTCTTTTAAAACATTGCCTTTGACCAGGCGTTCTTTCGCCAATGCCACAGATATGCACAGACTTGCCGTCCAGATTAGACTAGGCACAGAGGCAGTCAATAATTTATTATTTGGTAATGTGATGGCCCCTTGCAGGCAAATACAGTACATCACCGTAATGACTTTCACTGAGGTAGGTTTGTCGTCTAAGCACCGCCATATTGAGCTATGGGATGAAATGGCTTAACGCTATGCAGGGCTACTGGTGAGAGGAAAGTGTTTGTCCTATGTCCACTATATACTGAGTTAAAGTTCAACTCTTAAATACAAGACTGCACTGAAGGTGTAGAATAGGTGTAGCCTACTCAGAAACCTTTTCTAAAGGTATGAAAGAGGAGGGTGTTAAGGAATGCCAGTGACCTACTGTACACGAAACACCAACAGTGGAACATGATGTTCAATACACCAAGAGCCATTTCCCCTAAAGTTTTGGTCTTTATGGTGTATGGACATGTTTGACATTTAAAAAATTCTACATTAATTAACTTCAAAGACCATATATAGGCAAACGCTTGACATTTAACATCCAATTACTCCAAATAAATTATGAGAACTCTTTAGTGATTCAAGCACAGTTTATGAAACAAATACCTCGGCTTGGTGATGCTTAGACAACAGTAATTTGTTTGTATAGTCCATTGGATGTTATGCTTTAAATAGGCAACCGATGGAAGTTTTAAATTGACTATGTATTTCAGTACAGTTGGGCGTGCTGTGTGAGGGCACATTTATATTTTGGTCCCCTTCAAATCATGTTCACAAAGCACTGAATATGAACTACTGTCCACAAACATTCTACCCTCCTATTACTGTATGTTGTGTTTGTCAAAATACATGTTAACTTTTCCCCCCTAAAATCTACACACACTGTTGCTGAATGTATGTACTGTATTTTTCTGTACACCTACTGATGTCTGCTGGTCAATGTGACTCAGACGCTTTCATTTGTTCTTGTCTGTGTAAACAGTTAACTTCACAATTGCATTGTTGTTATGACAGCTTTTAGTAAGTGGGACGTTGGACATCAGCATTGTCTCAAGCGAAACAAGGACAATAGATGAACTGGTGCAGGATTGAGAGCAGTGGGCCATGGATGCTAACTGCATGAAATTCTTATTTTACATGATGTTCTTCCAACTCCAAAGAGGCTCAGTCAATGGGTTGGTGCGACAGAAGCTGTAAGCTTTACATCATGGCTCTTTAAAACATATTCTGTCTGGTTGTAAAACAAGCCTGACCCAGTGTCACTACACCTGCAGACATAATCAAGATTTAAAGGATAATTCCGGTGTGATTTTGACCTAAAGTGTGTTGAAACATGATAACGAGTGTGAATGTATGTCTCATAGCTTACCTCGGCTTGCCCCCTGCACTCAGAAATCTGGCACTAGTTAGCCAATGCTACCAACACAGTGTTTCGTTGTGGTGCCTCGGGCATCGGCCTACCCATGCAAATAAATCACTGTTTTACACCATTTACGAGGCTCAAAGTAGCTCCATACTTCATTGGTAGACTTCCGAGGGCCTTGACATTTAAAACGAGACATAGAGAACTTTGAAAAAGCACTGGTAGTTTATTTACAAGACGATTTATACAGACAGTACCTTAAGGAATTTTACCGTTCAACGCCAACTTGAATTTAGTCACGATAAGTCGAGCGACGAGTACGAACGAACAGGTATAATAAGGGATCAGATTCCAAAAATAATTCCGTGAAAATGCATAGATTCCAGTTGCTGCTACGGAAGCTTATTTTTCCCCATAGACTTTGCATTAGCATTATGACATCATAAAGATTAGAATGCAATCAATCGCACCTGTGCTCTCACTTACTGCAGCAACTTCAATGGAACCTAATCCATTGTACTGGATAGCTCACTTTTCTCTTCCCCACTTTCATTCACTTCTTTTTCTTCACTTCATCCATTAAACTATCTGTCTATCAACATCTATTAAACTATCTTCCTATACACATCTATTAATTCACTATTAAATCATTTTACTATTTAAACTACTCAACTATTGATCTGTTCAGCCATTCCGACTGTCAGTTATCATCAGTTATGACTCCCGCCAACTGTTTTCTCTGCCTAAAACTGTTTCAAAATAAAAGTCCTCACTACAATTATTCCCTATTAAATAATTTAACCATTTAAACTACTAAACTATTTAACTATTCAGCCATTCCAACTGTCAGTTGTCATCAACTATGGCTCCCGTCAACTGTTCCTTTTCCCCATAGTCTTTGCATTGGCACTATGACATCACAATGGGCTAATTAAATTGATTTGCACCTGTATCAACTGCTAGCTGCTCAACTAGGCCCCATCAAAGAGCCAGTTAAACTGATTGCACCTGTATCAACTGCTTTCTGGTCAACTAGGCCAACTCTCTCTGTCTCTCCATTCTACAAGGATATAAGGCACATTCCATCTAACTTTCTATCCATTCATCCTCTTCAAACCATTCACTCATCCACCCATTAAACTATCTACAGTATCAACATCCATTAAACAATCTGCCTATCAACATCCATTACACTATCTACATTCAACTTTTAAACTTTATACTCTGTCTCAGGCTTTAAACAATCTGGCTCTCTTAAGACTACAGATCATGTTTCTTTTTTTTTCCTCTGCCCACAACTGTTTCAGAAATAAACGTCCTCACAATTCACTATTAAATAATTTAACTATTTTAACTACTTAACTATTCAACTGTTCAGCCATTTCAACGGTCAGTTGTCATCAACTATGACTTCCTCTGCCCACAACTGTTTCCAAATAAAAGTTTGTTTTGCATTTTTATGTTAATATATGTTTTGCATTTTCATGCACAAGTAATTAGTTGATTACTCTAGTTGACGTTCATTGCCTTAAGTCACGTTAAAAATACTCGAATTGGATATTCGTTGTAGCTTAAATTAAGTAAATAAATTACAAATGTCAAGGTGATTACTTTCCTCAAATATTTAGTTTGCCTTTTGGGGTTTTCAGATTGAGCATCTGAAATGTAAAGTTGTCTTATGCCAGCTGAAAACGTTAAAGCCACCTAAATCTATAGGGTAATTTTACAAGTCATGCTGTTAAACTTGACTGCAGAGGCACATTGCTGTAGCAGAATCAACATAATCACGCTATTCATATTGATGATCGTTTTTCCATAGTCTGTAGAATGTAGACTTCCAGGTTTTACACATGTTCTCAGGTGACCAGTAGGCTATTGGAATGGATTACAACTCCAATAATATTCTGAAGAATCATGGAAAATATCGCAGGCCCATAAGCAATGATTCCTAGGCTTTTGCAACCTCACTCCTCCATTGTAATAAAATATTTTTCCCGGTGACGTTTCCAATTTTATAATCAGAATAGGCTAATGTGCTACATATCGACCCAGCAGCCTGAATGTTTGTGAGTCCGAGAAAAGACTGACAAGGACATGTGGATTATAGCTCGCATAACGATGGGTTTATGATATAATTGCAGCCAAAAGGGTGCATGGAAGCCTCGTATTGAGTCATCTACAGACTAGCCGTGGGTTATCCTATTGCAGGGTCGCTGTAGGCTGCTACGTTGGACAATAGCCTAATAGACTGCAGAAACAACGTTTCTTTCTGCCATCCCCTGATAGCTACACCAGCTTTAGATGACGCCGGTTAAATTCATTGTTGAATGACACAAACGCATAAAACGCAAGTTGTCACTGCTTTTGAATCGCAGTTGCAAACTGAACAAAGACAAAATGGTATTTACACCCACCTTTGTCATGTCGCGACAGCGCGGAGATTGATTGAACTGCCGTTATCCTCAGCGGACGGCTGGGTTTGTGGTTGTCTCACCGGCGTCCTATCTGCAGTCAAACCTGAAATCTCTCGACTTTCCCCGTTCAAACTACTGTTAAAGAACAACGAGAGTAGAGGACTTTTGGAGGGCTACAGGCTACCTACGCGCTACCGAAATAGCAGGATTGGACAATTGTCTTGCGGGAGGCGACAGCGTCTCGTGTGAGCTACAGTGCGTTGTGCTTGCCAGGTCGGCACTGTCAACGGTGCTCCAAGACTCCTCGTGCGCAGACAGACTGGCATGCCTCCCCAACCGTTTTTTTAGCCTCTGCGCGAGCACACACACACACACACGAATGAGAGGAGGGGGAGTCGACGGCAGTGCATTAAAAAGCCGCGATTATTAAATTGGAGATTAGAAACTAGAGACCAGGGGTCGCGGATCGGTTTTTATAGCACATCTTCAGGGTTATGAAGTGCGCAGCACAACGGACTACGTGCTTTACTGTACAGCGAAGGCAGGAATTCTTTCGGGACACAATGGACCACTGTGGTGCGGTCAATTTGCGTATATCACTCAAGAACCTGTCCAGCAAGTCGTGCGCTCGCCATGCATGAACCATATTCGATCATGGGCGTAGATTTGCGTAGGGACTTGGACGTGTCCACACCAATGTCAAATGACGACTGAAATGTCCCCACCGAAAAAGCGCCTCATGCGAATGGTTAAATAATTTCCCACTTCCTTCACTGACGCCTATAGACTAAACGGGCTCCCAAAACCACGATCGTTGATCCCCAAATTTCTCTCTCATATTGCTCCTCATAACCCCTGAAAACTGTCAAAAAATCGTTTTTATCATTATTGATAGCCTACACGTCTAATCCCAGGACAAAGCACTGACCTCTTCCTGAGGGTACTTCGAGGTATAATTCCAAAGGAGCCAGATATAGGCTATAGCCTACACCTATCCGAACTTTGAAATTGCAATCAGTGACTGGCATCGGGAGAATTAAGCTTTTCGAAGTTGAAACATAGCTATTAAAAACTATTTGCGCACCTCCATGTCACAGGAGAGATGTGGGCTCACCCTTCTATTAATTGAAAAAGACTACCTGCAAGCTGACCTATGCTTTCATTGCTGAGTTTGCGGCAAAGAAAGCAAGAAATGTTTTTTTTTTCTGAGTAAGGATATGGTGAGTTACAATTCCCCCTCTTAAAGACAAGCTGGTGTAGCCTATAGGCTACTATTAAACATGCACTGACAAAGCTACGTGTGTCGCATTCGCACAAATGCATTTCTATCGACGTTCTGGAGGTACGATTCAGCACTCAGATTGTATACTGTTCGTGTGTGTGTATTTGGCTGAGATTCCTGATACCATAAATATAAATTATAATATTATAAATATAAATGTATGTGTAGTAGGATTATAAATGGTAAATATGAATATGAATAATTATAAATACAAATTTATTAGCGGGTGCCTCCACTGTAAAAATACTACACTTAGGAGACCGGGGCTGGTTGGAACACTTTTCACTCTCGGCTATATTTCTCCGTCTTATACAATGCGTTGAAATTGTCAAATTGTGATTAACTGAAAGCTTGGGATCTCAGCTACAAAATGTATACATTCAATATCAACCAATTATCCCTTGTTTTGAGTTATATATGATTAAAGTGGTGTTGTGCACGTGTGCCAACCTGCCCCATGCACGGGGTAGTCGGGGTTGGTTGGAACACCTATGTTATAGTCCTTTGCAGTAACCCTTTTGCTTTTGTTTGAAGTGCTCATCTATATCACTGCCTGTAGGGCTTTGCTGATGTCTTTCCTGTGTGTTTTTCTTCAGTAGGGCCCACCGTCAAGACCAATGTCTGAAATGCTTCCAAATGTAAAACTATGTTCACTAATTACAATAACAATGCTAAAATAAAAATGTATGATGTTTTTATGTGTAAAATACAAAGTTTATAGATTTGTCTCAAAATAGCCGGATTGTATGTGCCAACCAACCCCAAAATCAGTGTGCCAACCTGCCCCGCCCACATTAGGTCAAACTTTTTTGCACAAATGCTGTTAATATCAGTCACCTCAGGTTTTCAAATTTCATTTTAAGATATAGATGAGTCCCCTAGCAATCAATTATAATGAATATTTTTTTTATATCCCTAACTATTACCCTTTCAGGATGTATTTAGTGGGAGGTGCATATTCTAAGTTTTGACAGTACAAAATTAAAATGTTGTTCTCACCTAAAGGGTTAATGACCTGGAGACCAGTTACATACGTGAGTTTACTCTACTCAATAAGGCCGTCAGTTTAGTGTTGGGATTTTGTTGCAGCTCCCTCTAGTAGCCTGGATATTAAGTGTTTCAACCTGCCCATGTTCCAACCATCCCCGGTCTCCCCCTACCTTAGGCTAGTGTATTATGCACTTCTACAGAATTTAAATAACAATGTAGGCCTATGTGTAATTACATTAGTGGTGAATGCAGTCACAATGAATTGCCAATACACCCTGTAAACACACGCTGTCCAACAACTGCGCTATCGAGTTGGCCAACACAGACACCGCCTAGTCAAATTGCGCTGCCTAAAATATCAATAACAGGATTGCAATGTTTTCAATGTGTGTAGAAAGTCACATGCTACAAAGTACATTCCCATCAAACTGATCACGACTCAGATATATTTATTTGAACATGGGATTACTGGGAGATTACTGAAAGGCTACGCTATATTATTATCAATGAAAACAACTCATAATGAAGTGGGGCAATTCACAGCTTTTAATCTATAGCCCTGTTGTAGGATGTTGCAAAAGTGGATATAGTGCGACTGCTTCCCCAAAACAATTGCTCCATAACTGTGGATTTAATCGTTTGATATGTGGATAACTTTCAGAAGACTAGCTGCTAAACAAATAAGGTAAGCTTTTGTTATCATAAAGCTAGTTCGTTATGGCGAAGCATATTACAGCAAACTTTGGCTACTTGCAGCAGTGAAGCTGAGTTTGTTGATAACATCGTTTTTTCGTAACGCAAACGTTTCTTCAGCAGGCCTTTTTATTTTGCATTCATTTTCATTGGCAAAAGCTAGCCTAATATGCATGAGAAACAATTTGAGGGAGCTGCAGCTGTTAGCATCAGCACGGTCATAGTACAGTAATATTAATATTGTATTCACAGCACGGTGACAAATGATGTTCGTTTATGAGTTCAATAAGCCTGGTTATTTATTGCAGGACTTAGCCTACATGTCACGTTTGATATTTTATTATGATCACTCGCATTATGGGGTTACTGTGTAGGTAATGCTGTTGTTAACTTACTTATCTAACATGCCCACCATGGAGATAAGTTAGAAAACTTTTTTTAAGCTGTCGCGACGCCTAGCTACTTCACTAGGTAATTCGCTCATTAGCTCAGACCAGAGCCATGGCTCTGGCTCAAACCAGTGAAGAACTAGGCAGCCTAGCTACTACAGAAAACTCAACTAGCCTACTTGGGGAGAAAACTCAAACAACGTTAAACTAGCTGTGTTACAGTTTCTCGTCGCAAAATAAAAATTTCACTGGAGCTCCAAGCGGTTTTGTACACGCAGCCTCAAAAACTGTTTACAGCTCTTCAAGTCACTGCAAGGTCATTTTTTTGTATAACGATCATTTAAATAGGCCTAGTCCTGAACTTATGGGGTACGTGCGATTGTGTTTTCTAAAGAATCTCCCGTCTTGAGTCTAGGCGTTGCTTGGTAACCACTCTGATAGAGGAAACATTTCTTGGTGAAACAATTAATGATTATCTACGAATAAACTATTCAATTTGTCGTTATAGTAACCGTTTTAGAAAAGATTTTGTAATCTTTTTTTATTAATACATTTCAAACGTTCCAATATGGATAGCGCCGCGCAGCCCAGTTGGATCTCTCGCTATGTTCAAACGTTCCAATATGGATAGCCCCGCGCCGCCCAAAAGTTCCAATGTGGATAGCGCCGCGGCGCCCAGTTGGCTATGGTCAAACGTTCCAATATGAATAGCGCTGCGCCGCCATGTTGGATGTCTCGCTATGTTCAGCTGGATGGGTGGTGTCCTGTTTTGCATAAACTTAGTTCGAACGGATAGCGCCGCGCTGCCCAATTGGGTCGCTAGCTCCATCCAGCTGGATGGGTGGTGTCCTTTTTTGCTTAAGCTTTTGAATTGTTTGGCCTCCCATAGTATACATAAATAATGTAGCCTAATATAATGATCATGTTTATTTAATAATAATAGCCACGTCATAAACGTGACAACCCAAAAGCTGACAAATGTCAGCGAGCGAACAATTCACTCGTAACGTTAAGGGAAACAGTAAAACCGAACGTTAACGTTAAGGTTAACAGACGTTATAGCTAATGGTTGGCCAACACAGTTAGCTTAAGCTAAACACTTACGTCACCAGTATGAAAGACAGACGACAATACACAAATTAAATGACAAGAATACACAACTCAAAGTATATAAAGTATTAATTAACCATTATATAAAATATTACCCCCCCCATCGCTGGCCATTGGAGCTCGGTGGTGCACAGGTGGCAACCGCTGAACGGCCCTCCAACTCGATATCAGGCGAGACGAGAGAACGAGTGTGTGTGTATGTCAGTGTAAATGCAGTAGACGTTACTCACGACCGATCACTCAGAACCGGGAGATTCCGCTCAGTCCTGACTCAGAGGAATGGGAGGCAGCTATACACAAATCCGGCGAAACACGGAAGTAAAGCAGCGCCGCCATTACTGCGTTGCCTTGCTGCTAAGGAAGTAGCAAAATAATGTGTTGGTCCCGTAGGCGGCTGTAGCAGACGTTAGCTGTAGATGCGAAATCTTCTTCTTTTTCTTAATTTTTATTTAGTACGTATGCTGTTCAGTGATGCCGGGAAAAGCGTGTTGTGTGGTCGGCTGTTTTAACAACAGTAGGAATATACAGACCTAGAATTAAACCGTTTGTGAAATTCACAAACCTTTGTTGCACATTGAGTGCCCATGTTTACAGGCTTACGGATTACACAGAGTTCCTTGTCGAGTGGAGGACCAAGATGTGCGTTAAAAGTGGATGAAATACATACGATTAATAAAATAATCCTGAATACCTGTAAGAACATGTATTTTACTGCTACAAGTGGTCGTGGCTAATAGTTATTTGCAACTTCTGAAGCTTGTGAACATATTAGCAACACAGCTACTAATGATAGCATTCGGTTTATTGTTGTCATTAATTAATACACGTCTTAATACATTATGTTGTCAATAAATTACCTTAATCGGTAAGTTTTGGCCACTGCCTGACATCATCTACCCAATGTTCCCTTTCACCTGACATTTTTTCATGAGCAGGATCTCCTATTTGATATTCTCTGACAGGATGCTTTCATTGAAAAGCCATTAGCAAGTGTCACACCGTCACACTCCGCAGGCACGCAGTAATGGCTGCAGGCAAGATGGCAGCGCCCATAAAGTTCGCGGCGGATTGGTGTATACATACAGTCGGCATCTAGTCATAATCGTCGTTACCCCCCCCCCCCCAGTTGCCGTGGTTACCGTGGTTACCGTGGCTGAAACGTCCCCAAGGGGCATGTAATCTAATGGAGGTGCACCGGCTTGAGTACAGAAAACACCTATAAAAATATTAAATCTTTTAGCAAACATCAATAAACAACACAAACACGTTTGAACTGAGAGTTATCTGTGTGTCAACGAGGTTAAGGGTAACATTAAGTTCCCTCATTTTTCTAATTCCAGTTAAACCAAAGAGTATAGAAGTAACTTTTTTAGTTACTTCTATACTCTTTGGTTAAACGGCCAGAACTGTCTCGAGTGTACTCATTGTAGAACTGCTTTCAATGGCCGGACTGTGTAGCTCGGTTTGGCAAGCTAAGCCTTTTGCCGTAACACCACATATTCATAAATTGCATCTTAATTTATTCTCACATGAATGCACATTCCCTACAATGTCTGTGGGAACAGTTTTAACTAGACTGCATTTCCGGCGGGAACTGCGAAAGTGTGCTTGCCCTGGTCCGGTCAGCAACGTGAGCAGACAGTGGCATACGCTATGCTGAACCTGGCTTGATCCAGGCCTTGTAACAGTGCCTTTCAGTGTTGGAGCAGTGGCAATATCTCAAAAGCTCTAGGAGAGGGCTATTCAACTATTGGCTTGCGGGTTGAATGTGATTCGTTAGATTTTACCTTTGGCCTGCCTTCGAATTTAGCTTCTATGACAGATCAAATCAATAAAATAAAATGACAGCAGTGATTGGCTGCAAAAATAAATAATGTCACGCGTCTTGCGCCTCTCAAACTGGGCTATCAGGTAACCTACAGAGGAATTGAAATGATGAAATATGACCAAGGCATTAAAAGCTGCTTGTTTGTCAGTATACCTTTTCCCTGATTTATTTTATGAGCTATGAGTGTGAATGTTATATAATTCTGTTTTACTGGTTTATTTGACAAATAATCTATATGGATTTGCTCTATAAAGACCTTATGTCTGTTTGGGATTGTTTTGAGAGCCTATTGATGGTATCTCAGAATAAAGGAATGTCCACAACATTAGTGATGTTTTTTTGTGTGTGTGAATGTATTTTACTTAACTCATTGAATGTAGCTGGATACTCATGAACGCATGTCTCTAATAGCCACAATAGGAGTGATTTTAGCAACACCGTATTTTGTGTGGCCCATAACGACCCAGTGGATCATGAAAATGTGCCAAAATTCACATTCCTTTGTTGGATTCACGATCGTTTTGCGTTGTATAATACAAACAGAAGTAACATATGAACACATCAGAATACAGTAAGAATCCCCCAGAATTCTACACCTTGCTTGTTGTTGGTACATTAATCCCATTCAGATTGCCACTTATCTGAGATGTAAGAATTTAGTATAGGTTTAAGGTCTGGGGCAGGGATTTGACATTCTGTGACTTCTTCATTGAGGGCTTGCTTAGCAGCACTGTCCGCTTTCTCATTTCCCCTCAGACCAACATGGCCTGGGACCCAGCAAAAAACTACACTCAAGTTCTGGTTCTTTAGACGTTCTAGTTGATCAAGCTCAGCTTTGGTTGTACTTTTTGCGTGACATTAAAGCCTACTGGAAAGATCTTTAATTGCAATTTAATTGAATGCAATTTACTTTTACGATTAAATAAAATTAATGTATCCCTCTCACCCATAGTTTTCTATTTATTTACAAATGTACATAGACCTACTGTAATTACATTTATACATAGTTATTCTACTGATCTTTATACTATTCATCCTGCACATAGACTTATTCTTACTACTCTTATAATGTTGTTTCTGCACTATGCTGTTTCCACACTGCACATAGCTGTATGTTATGTACATATCTGTTATATATTTGTCATATTGAATATCCATATTTATTCTGTTTTATTATATTCTGTTAATACACTGCATATATCTATCTTATTATTTCTACTATTATAATGTTACTGCTACATCTACATACAACATTCTACTTACTGTATGAGATAACTGCTAATACACTGCACATATTTATATTTAATTCATATTACTCTAAACCACCTTCTGTAAATCAACTGTATACTACTGTCTACATTGCACTATATTTCTTGACCTGTCTCTGTATATTTCATCACCTTTCTATACTTTGCATCACATTGAATGCATACTGTACATGAATCACAGCTAAGATCTTTGGTTGCTATGAAGGCCAGTCGTTCTAAATGGATGGTTGCTATGGCCAAAGGCCAGTTCTATCTCTGCCGTTGTCAAGCGGGCATATCCTAACCTTATCTTATTTGATCTTATCTATTTTACTTAGCCTACTTCCATACAGCGAGTCCCATTAAGAAGTGGCCACTTCATTCACACTTACCGTGATTCACACAGCAGCATTATTAAATTAATCTGTCACCATACGCCTATGCCTACGTTTGCAAAGAAAACATTTTAATTTGATTCACATGAAACGTTACATTTCATGTACATGTTGACAATGAGTAGGCTAGTTTTGGTTGCTGGTGGTGTTATTGCATCCCTTAGTTATGCCTACAATGCAAGTTCCCTCGCGATTGGAAGCTCCTTTAGACAATAGTAGACGCATTTCAAAACATCGCGTTAGGAGTCCTTGCCACTTCTTTTAAGCTGTCACAGACGTAGATGCTACTTTTAGAGCTAAAGTGCTTCGTGAATTACTATTAGTAAAAAAAAATAGCAGACCTAAAGTTACACGTGACGAAGTTACGAGTGCAAGCATCTCATATCAAATGACCATGGCATTACCTAAACAACATAAATCCCAATTAGCAACATACATCTCCTCCCTATAGCTAGCCACACAAGAAATTAATGATACTAAATCTCTGCTTAGCATGCTTCTCCGCTTAGCATTCTAATAACAGAAGGGGCACATTTATGTTGAACATGACTCATTATGTCTGTAACGTTAACTGTATAAAACACTTACTTTCATAAAGGACGCACACCATCCAGCACATGGAAACCGATATTTTAGGTTCTTGGCCACAAACTCAAAACATGTCTCTCTGAAGCCCTGTTCTAGAATCTTTGCTCTGAAGGCTGTGTTGCTAGGCGACATCAAATAAACGAAATGCTAGTCTTTCAGTATTAACCCTTAAAGGTGTAGGTTTTTGAACATTCTAAGTTCCGCAACAATTGAAGGTTCTAAAATTCTATGTTGAATTCAATGAACCCAGATATTCTTTAGAATGTTAATTTCCCAACATTCCCGTCACACCGGTGTGACGGTACTCCTTTAAGGGTTAAATGTGTACGTGTGATTCCGAATGGATGTGTTGGTTTGCAATTAGAATAAACAAGAAATAACATTTCCAATAATTTCCCATGATAAATTACATAATATTTGCACCTTCCTTACTTGTGAATCTCACACCGTATTTCAAGTAGGCTACACTAGTGAAATGTAATACAACGCTGCCACCTAGCGTTCAGATAGGTGGGCTACTTAAGATTAACGTGGCATTTCCTGCTTATTCTTTTGTCAACACCATGCTTTTATGAAAACAATCTTTTTATCATAGTTCCCTCTTCAATGAGCGATTACCAGCTCGTTTTTGTAACAGAGATAGCTGATTATTGTCCCTAGGTTTACAGAAACACCTATTCATATTAATACGTAGCCTATGGAGTGCTGCCGACCACTGTTCATGACATGGCCCAGAATGCCTTGCATGTCTTTACAACAAAACAACACAGTAAAACCTAAATGCCCGTAAACATATGCATTTGCATACTTGTAACATTTTTAATAATACTCTCCCATCATGATATTTAACAATAATGAAAAATTTAATTCGAACACCGTCAATGTGAAAACAACTCTATTATGTAAGATATATATAGCTACTGTTCTCCTTGCTATTTCAGTTCGTAAGTCCATACTATCCCATGGCAGAGCAAGGATTTCATGATTGGGTAAGGTTGCCTGGAGACATTGTGTATACCCAGAAGCATTGAGCATACTTGGAAGGTGTTGTGATAGAAGGTGAATGGTGGGAGTTACCAAATACCTGTGGGTGGTTTGCCAAATGATGGAAAGTTTTTTTTAGCTTATGCACCCTCACGCTGGAGTCCCCAGTTCATATACAAAATTTGGTATCGATATGTGACAGTGTTCCTGAGATATGGACGAGTTCCTGTTTCGGAGCTTCGCCGCCGATTTCGTTTGGCTGTGACGGGCAAACGCTTTCGAAAATCAAAAATCCTTCCGCTAACATTTGTGAGGCTTGGTCCAAGGATAATGTACGTCAAGTTTCGTGGCGTTCGGACCAAATTTGTGACCTGTGAAAATTTAGTTTCGCTTTCTATTCAATCCAATATGGCCGACGAACGACACGCCCACTTGACGTCATCTTCTCGAGCAAGTTACACCGGTACTGCCCGGACGTTTTAAAGTTGGAACGGTGTCTCTGTCTCAAAGGGCCTACGCACAGGAGCTGGAAAAAAATTAGGGAGACGGGAATAATAATAATATTAATAATCAGAAAACTTAAGAAGAACAATAAGTGTGCTGCTTTGCAAGCACACTTAACAAGTAGCCTAATGTGTACCAGTTGGTTATGTTATGACCCTCCGAGAATAAATAAAGGTTGAATGAATGAACAGGGGCGTAGCCAGGATTATTTTATAGGGGGGGCCAGCTGGGTCCAGACTTTTTATTGGGGTGGCACTTGGGAATCAAAACTACTATTTGAAAACTACTCAAAAAGTTTTGAAGATTAGGATAGCCTATTTTAATAATGGTAATAAATTGTGCAAAGCCAACACTGATACACAGGTCAGTTTGTTGGCCACTCCAACATATTTTCCATAAATAGGTCAATGCCAATAAAAAATATTATGATAATGCACCTTACTTAATCAGTTTTATTCAAATGATGTTAACTCAAAGAACAATAATAAATACTACAAATATTGTATGTATATATTTGATCTCATACTGATGGCCAAACTATATTTCTTTCTGATATCCACTCCAAGTACTTGGCTGTAAGTAACATGGCTCTGAATTAAGAAATTAACCCTTAGAACCCTAGACTGTTTTAAGGGCTTTTTCACTACCTTAGAAACATTTATCCTGGTCAATGTAAGTGCCATACACACATGCTATATATTGTTTTTAACAGAGTCTAGGCTACCCAGATCTGCCACTATTTCATGTATTAATACTTGCATTGATTTCATTTAGATTTTTAAATAATAAAAATACAAAAAGTGTATTATAAAAATTATTATATTTTGACATGTATCTCACCACTGCAAGCTGGCACATGTGTGCATAGGGCAAACTGTTCTGAATCTGGCAATATCATTGCCATGGTGGAGGGATTCTCTGGGGCTGAGCAAATGTGAAAAATGTGTGGTGTGTGCCTTATGGAAATAAATGCCTTTTTTTTATTTAGCCCTATGGCTACTCTATTTTTGACCATTCTCACTACCTTTAGTTATAAGCAGTTATCCTAGTCATTGTAAGTGCCATTGACCCAGTAATGAAAAATGCCCTTTCTGCGCTCCATATCTGTGACACGAACTGATCTGACCTGACTGAACCCGATTTTGCATGTTCTGTGTGTACACTTGATTTGACATGATGATTGTAAAACAAATTTTTTACTGCATTGCCATGAACAAAGTGAAGGCAAAAAGGTGTTTCTTTGTCGAATAAATTGGGATGCAATGTGAGTCTCGAATTGGATGCCATGCAGGAATTTGCTAGGATCTCAAAACCGGATTATGAACATGCTTTGCCATAGAAACACATGATAGCGTTGGATTATGAACATGCTTTGCCACCACAACACACAAAAACACGGGGTAAGTCGAGCTATATGAAGTTATTATTTTGATGTCATTTCGTCTGTTTTATAACCCAGACGGATGCACTTGGTATCAAATGATCAAGTGAGTAGGGCCTAATTCAAACGAGAGTAGGCTAATGGGTGTGCAGCGTTGGTTTTTGTACATGATTTTATTTTGCAGTCACGTTGTCTGTTTTTATAGCCCAGAAGGAACGATATACTTGGTACCAATAGATAGCCCTGTGTCTCCTCTTTCTTCTGATATGCTTGCCATATCTATGCGATCACGGGTTCGCGAGTAATTCAAACTAGAGTAATGGGTGCGCAGGTGAACTGTAAATATGAATCAAATTTATTTAATTACATTATATTTATTTTTATTTTCATACTTGATCGCACAGACAAGTGTTTAGTCTCGTTGGAAAGCCCCACTTCTGCTCTGTCACGCAATTAAGGTTTCATCTCGCTGCGATGAACAGTTCCGGAGCAATGTAAGATAGAATTCAGGCAAAGCAGCCTGCCTCTGCCTGCTATGGCAAGAACCACACACAGTCAGCAAATTATGTATTTATAAAGTAGCCTAGGCTAGGCCATATTAGCCTACCTGGAATCATCTGGAGATATGTGCCTAATATGCTTGCATTTCACCCGAATTTTATCGAAATATTCTTGTAACAGCGTTCCCGCAGGCATCCGATTATTTTTGATCAGCCCCACACATCAATGTCAGAGCCAAGGCTACCTAATAAGGACAGCCCAACGCAGCTCACTTGGCTATGATTCGTGACACATTCTAACATCTTATTAGAATTAATGTTCCAACTCATCAACTCACCTGTTACTGAGGTTAAGTAGTAGGCTAGCCTAGTCTACTGTCAAGTGTTTTTAACAGATGACTTGAATTGTCCCGCTGCTGCTGCTGCTGCACTAGGCCTACTCACGATGTGATCAGGCTACACTTCCTGACTGGGCCAATGGTCGTAGATAGAGTGCAGTAATTGGTTCAGTCCCTGCTTTGCAAAGTGTTGTCGAAAACGGCAGCAATTCTTTTTTTTTTTACTTTTCACTGAATGGAGCTGGGGGGGCCAGCAGGGTGGCCAAGCTTTGACCAGTGGTGGCCGTGGCCCCCCCTGGCCACCACGTAGCTCCGCCCCTGTGAATGAATGAATGTTACACTGACGATATAAAATTAGCCAGTTAGCAACCTAATAATGCTACCATCTTATATAACTTCCAGAGAAATTTGTCGTCAACATTGGGCAATCGAGGGTGAATATTAGGTTGTTAGCATACACTGGGCAGTTAAGTAAACACAATTCCTTTAAATTATTGTGTTCAGAAACAAGCAGAACTCCACCTGAATGTAAAACAAATGTATAAAGTCTAAATGCTAGTGAGTTCGCCCATTGACTTCCATTGTGTGATGGTGTGTTAGCATGCTTTCCCCCTCATGGGGGGCGGTAACCTTTCCGAACGTCTTAAAGCAACACCAAAGAACTTTCCCTCTGTCGCACGCACGCTATTTGTTTATCCAGCACCGGCTAGGCAAATAACAATGTCCACAGACAAGGTAGAATATGTTGCATGATTTATGAAAGTACGATGTATTGCGACATCAGATTCAAGTCAAATTTGTAGTTTCTTATGTCTCATTCCATCAACTTACTGATGCGCTACCCGATCTGGCAAACTTACATAGTGCGGTTATAGCCGATAGAGGGCCGCAAAGCGACTGCAGAAGTGCTGTTCACCCTGTTACAAGTTGATGAACCACTGAAACGATTTTGGAAACATTATTTTAAGGTACAAAAAACTCTTTGGTGTTGCTTTAACCGACTGTATGTATGTCCCAGCTAGCCGAGGATGCGACTCAGGTGGAGGATGTTGCTGCAGTCAGCCTGCACTAGGGTTGCCAACCGTCCCGAATTGGGCGGGACATCCCGTATTTTGGGTGATTTTGATTTGTCCCGTCAGGGACAGCGCCACTCCCGATTTACAATCACAGCTCATCGGCGCGTCTAGATTTCTAGGCTAATGTGGGTCTGGCTCGTCAGGATACATCGGCCTTGTTAACTTGTCAATAGTAGGCTACTGTAAACGCACCTGGAACAAAGTGTCCAGTGCCGCCGCAACCACGCGCATCTCGCACTGTGCGCACGGCACCAAGGGACATAAGGGGCACCACAATTTAGCCAGAGAAGCTTTACTGCAAACTGCTTTTCACTCTTCTTAGAGAACGATTACAATGTCAAAATGCAGCAACAGCATCTTACATAAGGATGATACTTTTTGGGTCCTCTCGGTCTCTCTATTATGCAGCAGATCTAACTCGAACGTTGCTACTCGTTTTAATTGGGAACGAGAGGGAGAGAGGGTGGAAGTTTCCAGCTGGCTTGTGATCATTGGTAATTGATTTCACCTTTTTAATATGCGAACAGAAAATATCTAGCTAGCATCATTACATGCTTCTATTTCCACAGGAATGAAGGTTGTTTACACCAACTAAATATACTTATTATTGTGCTATGCCTAAATGTGGCACAAACAATGTTAGAGTTTGTGGAATGACCATAGGCTTTATTTGAATGGAGCTGGCAAAATATTATGAATACTGTGTAGAGTAGACAATGCTCTTAAAGTGGCAGTACACCATTTGTAAATGTTTTTTTTTTTTTTTTGGGGGGGGGGTGTCCCGCATTTGAAGTGAAGTGTCCCTCATTTGGGGTTGAGGAAGTTGGCAACCCTAGCCTGCACACCTCAACAGCAGCAGCGGGTAGTTGGCGGTTGGCACTCCGGTGGTCTCAGCACTGGAGGCAAAACGCAGTCGTCCCTGGGAGGTCTGGCTCCGGTGGGCCCAGCACCGAAGCACAAATCGAGTCCGTCTCCGAAGGAGAATACAACAGGAGCTAAGTCAGCTAGCTGCTAGCTAGTTAGCTGCTATCACATCAGGATAGCTTCAGCTACAAAATACTAGAGATACTAGTATATAGTGACAAATGGTCAGAAAGGGCTTTAATTTTTGAGATACCCCTACCAGAGGTAGAACTAAACCCAACAATGTTTTTCCTCATCTCTAAGGTCTCCCATATATGAAATGGATACTTGGCTAAAAATATTTCACTGCTAGTTTTAAAATTAACAGATATTGTTATACACCCCAAAACCAAAAAAGGACTAAAATATAGCCTGTCCGTATTGAAGTAAAGGCATATAAATTAGTGCAGATCAATCACACAAGCTCTGAGTCAGGAAGTTGCTTCACCTACTAGAAAAGACTGGATGTGAATATGTTGATGTATGGAATGAATAGAGACATGTAAACATACACCTAAAATAAGCGGACATGCAAAAAATGAATATCTATGCAGAATGTTTTCATTTACTATGTAGCTGCTTTACCAGGGATTATCATAGAAACACATATGATGGCTTGTTGGAAAGGTGGGGTTGTCCTGAATCCAACAATACCAAATATGTAAAAATAGTATGACGAATCAGGGTGTTCTGTCACTCAATGTATGAGGTGTCCAAAATGAAAGAAAACAGAACACTGGCGAAATACAGTCTCAAGTCCAAATCACATTATCAGTGGTGAGAAGAATGTTAACAAATTCATACGGCAAGGTAAGTTACATAAGGCATGTGGTTCTCAAAGTGAGGTCTGCGACCCGGTTGGACATTGGCGTCTAATTGTCGAAGTGGCGGCATTAACATTGATTTTCAAGCGTCCCACTATTGCGACATTTTTTTTTCCATTGTCGTAGTAGCGACACTTGACCTTTTCTTTCAAACGTCCTGCCATTCCGACACGAGGTCATTAACAGTGGCGTAGCCAGGATTTTTCAACGGAGTGGACTTTTGCGAAGTATAGGCCTAGGGTGGGCCTTTATTTTTTTATTCCAATATGGGCAGCATACACTCTAAAAAATGCTGGGTTGAAAACAACCCAAACTGGGTTGTTTTCAACCCAGCCGCTGAGTAAAATGTGGTCCAACACAGCATTGGGTTATCTTAACCAAGCAAATTGGGTTACTAAATTTAACCCAACAACTGGGTTGACATTTAACCAATATGTTGGGTTATGTTGACACAACTGTTTAGTTAAAGTTACGTAACGTTTGGGTTATGTAACCAAATCCCCCCAAAACTACTGGTTGATTTTTAAAATACTCTGCTTGTACAAACTTGTAATAACTCAAAGTTTGTATTTACTTACTTGAAAGTCACACCTTCTGTTAACAGCTTTAGGCCTGATATAGACAGTCTATATTAAATGTCCATCAAAAGCCATGCAATGAAATAAAACAGTTAAACATAATTATTTATTTGATAGTTTTCTTTATTTTTGAATAGATAGCCTAGTATAAAATGCATGTGATACTTCCATGAAGGCAGGCAGATTCCAAAGTCCGTTTTGGGGGTCAGTCCTGTCAATCAAAGAAAAAAAGAGTGCATTTTAATCACGGTTAGCCTACAAAACTTTATATCAAGACGTGCATGAACCATTACCAGTAAATGATGTTGACAGACATAAAAATCCACCAGGAGACAAATTATTAGTGCAACACACTCGGAAACCATGACCACCTTATATTATGGA
This sequence comes from Alosa pseudoharengus, assembly GCF_046254945.1. Taxonomy (NCBI): domain Eukaryota; kingdom Metazoa; phylum Chordata; class Actinopteri; order Clupeiformes; family Clupeidae; genus Alosa; species Alosa pseudoharengus. The sequence goes on from NW_027468640.1 coordinate 21,029,336, forward strand.
GTTGTTTTAAACATAATACCGGTAATACAAAACGTGCGTTTATGTCAGATGAGCTTGATAACACTAGCAGGTAACATTACCATTAACGTTAGCCTAACATTAGGCTGACAGTCAGCAGTGCTAACGTTAGCTAGCTATGTTAACACATTCTTAGTGAATCCAAGTTAATGTTACCACCAAGAACCACCCGGTAAGTTACATGGCTATAATATGAGGCTACCCTGAATGATTTAATAAGATGTTGTTTGGCATGATTATTATCGTAAGTTACGTGTGTTGTGAAGAGACTACTTCGACTGTGTTAGCTAGTTGACAAACGTTATAGCCACGAAGCATATTTAATTAGCATAAAGTTTCCAAGTCTGCTAACGTTAACGTTACCTACCAGCTGCTGGTATGCTAATTGTAGTTCGTTGTAAAAGTTTGTTTTGTTTCTGTTCAGCAGTTCCTACCCAGTGAATACAGAAATATGTTTTATGAGTCTGTCTTTGTGTAGATTTAACATTAACAGTAGCTTATATTAGCTGGAATGAATGACACCTGCTAACCTGCTTGAAGCTGAACGAAATGGCAGGCAGAATATTCCTTGATATCACGAAGGGTATGTCTCTGGGTGGACTTTTAAAATCCGTCTGGATAAAAATAAATAAATAAAAGCAGATACATACCTTCCGAAATCACCTGATTTCCATTGCATGTTGCAAGGATTAAAGTTCTCCGTCGTAGGACGGATTTCCGTCAATTTGATTTTAGAAATGTCATATTTGAGATCGATGCAGATCCGATGAGAAAAAAAAATAGGAGGAGGGGGGGGGGGCTATCACCTTTTCTTTTCCTTTTTTTAAGGCAACTACAAATATTAGGTCCGATGAATTAATGTGTGTGATGATAAATGTTTAAAGACCTAGCTGCTAATAGTGTTCTTGAGAACTTTCTGTGTCTCAATCAGTGACGGCTCAAGAAGATAGCCTAGCCTACCTCAGCCATGAGTTCCGCTTTGTTTATGTTGTAGCTACACGCTTGTCTCGTTGGCCTGGGGCGTTTGCTTAAAAAAAAGAACACATATGGATGACTAATAACGGTCTAAAAGTTGGATTATAGTGACACAATCGAGACAGCTGATGAGGTTGGCAAATCCGTTTAACTTTTTTGGATATGATATTGTGAGCTCTATGTGCGAATTCGGAGAAGAAGCGTAGGCCTAGGCTGTTCTTTCGTGCATCAATGTAGACAATTTCTTACTATCGCGAACTCTTGTCAGGGGAGGTCATTCATTTTGGACCTCGGAAGGTTTTGACAGCGTGTTAACATAAAATAATAATAATATTGTCTTCATCGCGAACTGTTTAGTAAGGGGGTCAGTCGTGTTTGTGACGCACAGACAGCCTTGTAGCCTATTTTGCTTTAGGCCTCACTTATAACGACAGTAGGTTGTGAGTGTATGTTGACAAAAAATAACCATGCAATCAAAATAGTCAACTTAAAACTTTGCTATAAAATATTATTAATTTATAGCACAAAACCATAACCAGTATGCCTACCAGAACCTCGCATATTAGCGTAATTTGCGTCTATTTGGCAAGGCCACTAGCTGTCATGGATGCGTTGTTGCTAAAGGAAGGCAGGTGTCAAAAGCTAAAAAATAAATGGAGATGGGCAGCTGTTGGAAATGGGGGAGAACTAACAAGCCATGGTGTAAAGAAATGAAAGTGCCAGGGGCAGTGTTTGGCAAGTTACTTCAAAATCGTAATGTATTATGTATTACTTATTACTGTCATTTCAAAGTAATTTGTTACATTATAATATTACTGTCTTTGAATTGTAAGGCATTACACTACTATTGTATTACTTTTAAGTTACTTTTACCAAAATATCTAGAAATATGGATTTGGAATTCTAAATGCAGTTTATTATGCTCAATGCAGCTCATTCCTTCTAATTGAGGGCGATGGGGTATAACATAATGACTGAGCTAGGCTTAAGGCTAACAGTAGAATGCAATAGGCGCAGTGATGGCTCACGATGCAATACAAGGAACAATCATAGCCAGAATTTTGTTAAAAGCAGACAAAAGGTCGAAGTCTGGTCAATTGTGATAGAAATGCTGTAACTTTAGGCTTAGGCCTACTCATTAAAATCAACAGAGAGCCCACTACCTGTATATTGTAACCCAAAACTTGTCAAGATAGGCTACACAGTGCCGCTGCTGGCCATTTTGGTGCCCTAACTGGTGAAATACAGTATTAACCCAAGTATGTCATCATATGGTCAACTATAAAGATGTAGGCTAATCTGCCTGTTCCCAGGGATGGGTAGTATTTCTGAAACATGTAATATGTAATTCAAATACAAAATAGTATTTTGTCATTTGTATTTTATTTGGTTGAAGGAAATGGCTCTGTATTTTGTATCAAAATACTTTATTGGTGTGTATTTTTGTATTTTAGAAATACTGCAAAATACTATATGTGAAACACACTAAAAAAAGTAGATACTACACACAGGTGTAATGAATAATTGGTAATTAGGCAACAATGGTTTATTTTTATCGCAATCAGCTAATGTGAGAACAGCTGTGTTCAAAGACACTAACAGCTTTTCAGTGACGGCTATTGTTGAAGCATCAGCTCTGGTCTGAAGCACTGGTGTGAAGTCGTACGCAAGTAAAGATGAGCAAGTTTACCTGTGCAAGTTCACATAAGGGCACCGACAAAGGCAACCATGTCCTATTGTCTCCATGCCAATCTTTAACAGAAAAAATGTCAGATATCTCAATGAACCACAATGACATCAATAGATGGTAAGGTGTTGAGTGTGTTTGAATTCCCTTCCTTGTAGCATCCATTTCTGCATTCTACAGTGGGGACAAGTTCACCTTGTTTAATTAAATAACAATTCTATTTCCTTATTAGCTGCATACTTGAGGTTGGAGATATTAAGGCATATCAAGTTTCTCACATACTGGAACTTCAAGATACATAGCCTTATGATTTTCTTATTCAGTTCTGCACTGGACTTGAATTACGAAATTCGGCACAGATACACAATTATGATTTTGGCCTATTGATTATAATGTGGTTAATTGTAAGCTATGTCAGTCGTTTTGGATAAGCATCAGCTAGTTGACTAAATGTAAATGTAAATTCTTGAATTATTCTTCTGATCACACTACATGAACTTGCATACGGTATACTATTTGGTATGACGGGCCAAATTGTATTGTTTTTTACTATATAGTTTTAATAGGCTAAATGTTTGGGATATTAAAAAGCTTTTTTTGCAGTGCTTTCATACTTCCTTGAAAAAAGTATTTTGAGTATTTTCTAAATACAAAAATACAGTATTTTATTTTGATACATAATATGGTTACTGTATTTTGTAGTTTATTTTGATACATTAAAAATGAGGGTATTAGGTATTTTATTTTGAAATACATTCTGATGTATTTTTGCCCATCCCTGCCTGTTCCCAGCATCAGAACACTTTGCGATGGTTAGCGTGTCGTAATTCAAGTCCAGTGCAGAACTGAATAAGAAAATCATAAGGCTATGTATCTTGAAGTTCCAGTATGTGAGAAACTTGATATGCCTTAATATCTCCAACCTCAAGTATGCAGCTAATAAGGAAATAGAATTGTTATTTAATTAAACAAGGTGAACTTGTCCCCACTGTAGAATGCAGAAATGGATGCTACAAGGAAGGGAATTCAAACACACTCAACACCTTACCATCTATTGATGTCATTGTGGTTTCTTTGAGATATCTGACATTTTTTCTGTTAAAGATTGGCATGGAGACAATAGGACATGGTTGCCTTTGTCGGTGCCCTTATGTGAACTTGCACAGGTAAACTTGCTCATCTTTACTTGCGTACGACTTCACACCAGTGCTTCAGACCAGAGCTGATGCTTCAACAATAGCCGTCACTGAAAAGCTGTTAGTGTCTTTGAACACAGCTGTTCTCACATTAGCTGATTGCGATAAAAATAAACCATTGTTGCCTAATTACCAATTATTCATTACACCTGTGTGTAGTATCTACTTTTTTTAGTGTGTTTCACATATAGTATTTTGCAGTATTTCTAAAATACAAAAATACACACCAATAAAGTATTTTGATACAAAATACAGAGCCATTTCCTTCAACCAAATAAAATACAAATGACAAAATACTATTTTGTATTTGAATTACATATTACATGTTTCAGAAATACTACCCATCCCTGGGAACAGGCAGATTAGCCTACATCTTTATAGTTGACCATATGATGACATACTTGGGTTAATACTGTATTTCACCAGTTAGGGCACCAAAATGGCCAGCAGCGGCACTGTGTAGCCTATCTTGACAAGTTTTGGGTTACAATATACAGGTAGTGGGCTCTCTGTTGATTTTAATGAGTAGGCCTAAGCCTAAAGTTACAGCATTTCTATCACAATTGACCAGACTTCGACCTTTTGTCTGCTTTTAACAAAATTCTGGCTATGATTGTTCCTTGTATTGCATCGTGAGCCATCACTGCGCCTATTGCATTCTACTGTTGTTAGCCTTAAGCCTAGCTTAGTCATTATGTTATACCACATCGCCCTCCATTAGAAGTGCAATGAGCTGCATTGAGCATAATAAACTGCATTTAGAATTCCAAATCCATATTTCTAGATATTCTGGTAAAAGTAACTTAAAAGTAATACAATAGTAGTGTAATGCCTTACAATTCAGAGACAGTAATATTATAATGTAACAAATTACTTTGACGATTTTGAAGTAACTTGCCCAACACTGCCTGTAGGTGGCATTAATTATATAGTAAGTGTACCCTGTAGCCTCGTTTTGGTTTAAACAATGGCCGTCGTGTGAATAAGGCGAATACTCCCTTTACTTTGCTGTTTGCATCTTTTTGTACATTAAAAACCAATAGGTCGCGACCGCAAAAGGGGTGCTATCTCTATAGGTATATATGAAGAACGTATGACTTATGGCCTGAAAAAAGTTCAGTCAAACGATTTTTTTTCACTTTAATCCCTGCATGTTGACAGCTGCTGGACTGGACGGTTGAAAGAATATGCCTGCCTGCCGATTTTTTTCTCTCAACCTTCAAATAACTATGCAGCTGTGTTGAAGTCACCCTGGTGCTGGGTAGTGTACTCCACGTCAGGTGGGGGACAGGGGGAGCACAGCCCTAAACTATCAACCCAGCAGTGATAAACTATCAACCCAGCAAGCTGGGTTACAGAAATGACCCAATATGAGTAAAAACAACCAAACAAAACGACCCAACAGCCTCAACCCAGCGTTTGGGTTGAAAAAATAACCCAGCATTTTTTAGAGTGTAGGCCTACAGTAATCGTCCCAACTTTAAACAACACACGACACACGAACAAAATTCAATCAATTTGCAATGACCACGGCTGAAGAGTATAATATGACTATTCATTAGGCCTACTGTACATAATTAGCCCACATGAAACTTGTGCGGCCTTTATTGGTGTGGATTATGCATGATGCAGCGTAAGCGGGAAATTACTGTATTAATATAAATGTCAGTACAATTATCATTGTACTTAAATCAATGAATGTGATTATGTCCTAGTTACGTGCGCTTTAGTGTCGTACACTGACATTCGTCAATGGGGATAGTCGCCGACCCTCATTCGATGTGGATATTTGGAGGCAAGGATAGCCTTCAAGAAACAAGGTTATCGCAGTTGCTGTGAGACATTCGGCCCTTCTCCAGTCTCTCTCAAAATCAAAACACACCAAATTCACGCTTGGACTTTTCGATTATGTTTCTAAATGTTGGGACTGATGGACACTGAACTCTGGGGGTTATTTGAACGTTCGTTGTGAAGTGGTTTACTGTAAAAGGAGCGTCGGATATCACGTCTGTCTTTGCACAATTATAGGGCCATGATAATGCATGCGCTAGCCTAGAGTCGAGAGAAAGAAGACTAAATAAATATGCAGACATGTTATGTGCAATTCAACAACTGCACGCATGACATAAAAGATATAGGCCTAGCCTACATTATAGTGTAGTAAATTGAGTTTATCCAACCTGCTGGCAAGCCAAAATGCGTTGCATATGGCTTCATCATTGTCCTCTAAAATGCAATAGCCTATAGCAACTTGAATATATCGCACACCCAGTTTGAACACCCTGATGGACACTGAACTCTGGGGGTTATTTGAACGTTCACTGAAATGGTTTAGGCTACTGGAGCGTAAGAATTCCGCCCGTCTTTGCGCAATTGGTCATTGATTGACGGCCATTAATTAATTAATATAGGTGACCTGCACGCACAGAGTTTGTTTGATGCATGGAGTTTCCGACCGTTCTCCCCTTAGAGCTTAGAGAATAAAATGAGGAGAGCTACCTGTGTTTTACATAATGTGTAACATTTATTCACATGACCAGTTCAATATCAATTATTGGGAAAAACATTGTTTGGAGTGGATGGCGGGTGGATTGTTGATGTCTGCAGGTACAGATGACATGACTACAGCTCATCCATGCATCTAGGATGTTGGAATTTGATAGGATACAGGAACTGCAGAGATAAATTGAAAATGAGGATTGGTAATGTCGGAATAGCGGTACTAAAAAAAATCGGAGTAGGGGCATGTCTAAATAGAGGCATGTCGTAATAACGGTATGTCGTAATAGAGGGTCGTCGTAATAACCAGATGTCGTAATAAAGAGTGAACCCCCTGCTACCCATAGCCAAGGGGTCCGCAAAATAATTTGATTGAAAATATAAAGTTGAGTTTTATCATTTTAAAAATGTATATCTATGGATGATACCCCTTTTCACCCATAAAACAAGCAAATTGTACTGTATCTATTTTCTCCTACCCACATTTAACTTCACTTGGGTTATGAAGAACCATTCCTACTACTGCTTAGCTTAGTTTATTTGTTAGCCAGCTAACTGATGAATGTGTAGGCCACAACTTCAGAGAATACAAATGACATGCTTAATTGTACGGTTATGAGGGGGTCCTTGGAAAATGTTCTCCCCAAAAGGGGTCCTCGGAACCAAAAACATTGAGAACCCCTGACATAAGGTAAGTGCTGCTCTATATTTACATTTAATACATTTCATATGTCCCAGTATTAAGCAATTCATATGAAACACAGATCCAATTGAATCAGGTTAACATTGGGATGGAACACCTTTATTAAAATATTTATATTCACTTGAATTTTGTTTTGGTCAAGTCATTACTGAATAATGGAAAATAATACTGTTAGCTTTTGTCTGTCCAGACCAGCAGTGGACAGTAGAGCCTACACTGCTTACTTCACCCCTAAGTAGCTAAACAGTTAGTTGTAGAAACTACTTTCCCTAGCTAAGAAAGTACTTAGCCCTCTGACCAATGTTGCATGTGTAATTCAACTTGATTTGCATTTCAATGACCATTCTGAAATGTATATCATTTTTCCTTTTCACTAGTCTCTTGAATTATGGAGACATTGGCATTGGATCCAAAGCTTTGTATCAGTTGTGAGAGCCATTTTGAAAAGGGCAAGAAAAAAGATCCCTATGTCCAAAACCCCACAGATGAAGGCCTCCAATGCATACTTACCCTTGCTCAGCAGAGAGAGATGGTGATGTCCATACAACTCTGGCTCCATATACAGATTCATCCAAAATCAAAGTTTCATATCATGTACCATGTAGAGTGAACTACTGCAGTAAGACAAAAATCAGTGAGCAGCAGCAAGTTGCAAATGTTGAGAGTGAGGGCACATCTGCACCAAGAAGGCTGAGTAGGGTGGGAACAACATCATTTCAAATACTGAGAGATTGTTTCATTTGTGGGAAGGCCAGCTCGAGGCAATGTAAATTATAGGCCAAGTATACTTGCGTATACAAGGAATTTGGTCTGCATTTATCCCATCCGTGAATTAGTGAACACACAGAGGTGAAGAACACTAACCCGGAGCAGTGAGCTGCCTTATTACAGCGGCGCTCGGGGAGCAGTGAGGGGTTAGGTGCCTTGCTCAAGGCACCATGGATGTGGGCATGGGAGAGCAGTGCTCAACCACTTCCCCCGCCTTTTTTCCTTTTTTTCCTTCTTGGTCGGGGATCGAACCGTTAACTCTTCGGTTACAAGCCCGAACCCCTAACCAGTAGGCCACGGCTGTCCTCAGTATCAGAGACAAGGTCCTTCAGGCGGCTTCTGAAAGGCTTGATACATTCAAATTCTTTCATGCCCAGATCTCTTTGCATATGATGCCAAATACCATAAAATGTGCCTTGCACACTACATCTCTAAACGAAATATAACAGCAGCCATAGAAAAGAATCAAAAAAGCAGACCAACGTCTACAACAAAGCCTTTATTAAGCTCACTGAAGACATTGATAAAACAGTATTGTCCAAAGATATGAAAGTGAGATCTCAATTCTTTGACTGAAGTTACATGCACACACCTCCGGTTCGGGCCTGAATTTTTGGAGTTTGAACTGCGTCGATAGCTCAAACGGTCTAGGAGCAGTAGTTCGTCCAAAAAGTGGGTGAATAGGAATAATAAATAATAAGAAAACTTAAGAAGAACAATAGTGGTCTTGCTGGATCAAACCCACTAATTACCATTGCTGAGCAAGAAGGTGTGTCTATAGTTCAACACAATAAATATAGATCCTGGAAACTAAAGGAAAAGCTGATACAGCATTACAAAGACAGGCTTGCATTTGTTCCACATCCAAGACAGTCAGATCTGATCTGCTCAGATAGTATGACCATATTTTACACTGAGGGAAGCTGCTAAACTCACAGAAATAACAGTAGACTGAGACTATGCTTTCACAGACAAGTCAGAGTCTTTCCGAAATCCAAATATTACACAGGGCTGCAGACATATTGAGGAAAAGCATGGATCAGGTAGAGCATAACAGTGAGTAATATGTCAGCAGTGACTGTCTATTATGTTTCCAATGCAGCAAGTATGTACCCAACATCCTGTATGACTTTGTGAACTGGTGTGTTGATTAACATGCCCACAGAAATTACCAAACATGTGATGATGACCCAGCTTCAAAGGATAATCTGTGTGTTATCGCAATTTGTCATGATCTCATTGAACAGAGCTGTCACATCCATACGCCAATCACACTGGGACTTCCCATTTTGATACATCATGAGTTTGGTAGTAAGACAGTCATCAATGATCTCAGTGCAATGGGACACTGTGTTTCCTATACAGAAGTTAGGCACTTCTCACATCTGTTGCAGCAGACCAGATATCAAGGACAGAGAGTGGTGTCTACATCCCAACTGGCCCCACTGGAGTTGCTGAATATGGAATTTTTGGTGCAGCCATCAGCAACTTTGACCAAAATGAAGACACCCTGGATGTGAAGCGTAAAAGAATGGACAACATGTACCTGTAAAGTTTATCTCCATTCATATCAAACGTGTTTAAGGTGGTGAGGGACCTCTGAACCTGAGGGAACCTGTGCTAGGCATTTATCTGCTGTGCAGACTTGACCTCTTCGGAACACACCAGACGTCATAGCATGAGTTGTACACTTCCCATCCAGGGTGTCTTCATTTTGGTAAAATTTGTCGATGGCTGCATCAACAATTCCTTGTTAACCCCCAGTCAATTTTTTATTTGTTTGATGTGATTTCCTGTATTCTGGTGCATTTTGGGGATGGCCAGTACTAAATTCAATCAGATTCATACCCTACATCCTGATTTGTTGATATTGAGGCAATGATTCCATGCAAAGGCTTGGGCTTCAGGGCCCCCTGACCCCTTGGGCCCCTGGGCCTGGGTTCGGTAGGCCCGTGCAGTAATCCATCCCTGTTTGTTATAGACATTGGTCTGCTTCTTTTATTCTTTTCTATGGCTTCTGCTATATTTCATTTAGAGATGTAGTGTGCAAGGCATTTTATGGTATTTGGTATCATATGCAAAGAGATCTGGGCATGAAAGAAGTCGAAGATGTACATCTTCATCAAGCCTTTCAGAAGCTGCTTGAAGGACCTTGTCTCTGGTACTTGCGACTGTTCCAGTTGAAATTGCTGTCAGAGGTTCTGGCTTAGAGCTGGCCTTCCCACAAATGAAACAATCTCTCTGTATTTTAAATTATTTTGTATCAGCCCTACTCAGCCTTCTTGGTGCAGATGTGCTCTCACTGATTTTTGTCTTACTGCAGTAGTTCACTCTACATGATACATGATATGAAACTTTGATTTTAGGGGAAATCACCATCTCTCTCTCTCTGCTGAGCAAGGGTAAGTATGCGTTGGAGGCCTTCTACTGTGGGGTTTTGGACATAGGGATCTTTTTTCTTGCCCTTTTCAAAATGTTTCCCACAAGCTTTGGATTCAATGTCTGTAAGACATTCTCCATAATTCAAGAGACTATTGAAAAGGGAAAATGATATACATTTCAGAATTTTCATTGAAATGCAAATCAAGTTGAATTACACGCAACATTAGTCAGAGGGCTAAGTACTTTCTTAGCTAGGTAAAGTAGTTTCTACAACTTACTGTTTAGCTACTTAGGGGTGAAGTAAGCAGTGTAGGCTCGACAAAAGCTAACAACATTAGTCAAAGTCAAAGTCTGCTTTATTGTCAATTTCTAAACATGTCAAAACATACAAAGAAATCGAAATTACGTTTCCCACTATCCCACAGGAGACAAGACATATTTTACCAATTTGGTCCACAGACAAACATAACATTCAAGTAAACAATATAAAAAGTAAAAATAAGAAGGCACATACAATGAAGAAATAAGAGCAGCAAAATTTGGGTTGAAATTGTGCATTTGTGCATACAGTAGACAGTCAATATAATAGTGCAAAAGTCAGGCCAATAAATGGCTGAGGTAGTTCTGTTTGACCTAAGTATGCAAGTGGTATAGTGGTGCAAGTTATGTAAGAGCAGCAGAAGTGTGTTCAGAAGTGTTTTCAGGACAACAGGACAACAACAACAAGTGGCAAAGTGTACAAGTGGGGCAGTGCAAGTGGAGTAGTGCAAGGAGTAGTGCAAGGCAGCCATTGTGGGTCCAAAGTCCAGGATGTTATGTAGCCGAGGGGGGAGAGGGGGGAGAGAGTTCAGCATCCTAACAGCCTGGTGTATGAAGCTGTTGGTGAGTCTGGTGGTGCGGGAGCGCAGGCTTCTGTACCTCTTGCCAGAGGGCAGTTGATCAAACAAATTGTGAGCGGGGTGACTTGCATCATTCACAATTGTGGTCGCCTTGCGGGTGAGGTGGGAGGTGTAAATGTCCTTCAGGGAGGGGAGTGAAGCACCAATAATCCTTCCAGCTGTGTTCACTATGCGCTGCAGGGCTTTCCTGTTGTATTCAGTGCAGCTTCCGCCCCACACAGCGATACAGCTGGAGAGGATGCTCTCAATGGTGCCTCGGTAGAATGTGGTCATGATGGCTGGTGGAGCACTTGCTCGCCTGAGTTTCCGCAGGAAGTACAGGCGGCGCTGAGCTTTCTTCGCCAGTGATGCAGTGTTGGTGGTCCAGGAGAGGTCTTAACTGATGTGCACCCCCAGGAATTTGGTGCTGCTCACTCTCTCCACCACAGCACCGTCGATGGTCAGTGGCAGGTGTTGGGTGTGACCTCTCCGGAAGTCAACAACAATCTCCTTGGTCTTGCTGACGTTCAGCAGGAGGTTGTTGTCCCTGCACCACGTGGTCAGAAGGTCGACCTCCAACCTGTATTGAGTCTCGTCGCCCTTGGTGATGAGACCCACCAGAGTTGTGTCGTCAGCAAATTTCACTATGTGGTTGTTGCTGTAGGTTGCAGTGCAGTCATGCGTCAGCAGGGTGAAGAGCAGCGGACTGAGCACGCAGCCTTGGGGGGCCCCCGTGCTCAGTGTGATGCTGCTTTAGATATTGTTGCCAACACGTACTACTTGAGGCCTCTGACAGAGGAAGTCCAGTAGCCAGTTGCAGAGGTAGGTACTGAGTCCCAGTTTGTCAAGTTTGCAGATGAGTTGTTGTGGTATTATGGTGTTGAATGCAGAACTGAAGTCTATTAACAGCAATCTCACATATGAGTCTCTTTTTTCCAGGTGGGTGAGGGCTGGGTGGAGGGCAGAGTAGATTGCATCCTCTGTGGACCGTTTGGCTCGGTATGCAAACTGGAAGGGGTCCAGGGTGGGGGGGAGAATGGATTTGATGTGTGACATGACAAGACGCTCAAAGCACTTCATGATGATGGGTGTCAGTGCCACGGGGCGGTAGTCATTGAAGCGGGATGGAGCAGTTTTCTTCGGCACAGGTATGATGGTGGCAGCTTTGAAACATGATGGGACGATGGCTTGCTTCAGGTAAGTGTTAAAGATGTCTGTGAAGACATCCTTAAGCTCCTCAGCGCAGTCCTTCAGCGCACGACCTGGGATGTTGTCTGGGCCTGCTGCCTTACGGGTGTTGATAGCAGCAAGTGTCCTCTTCACGCTGTCGGCAGAGAGGCACAGGGGCTGCTCGTGTGGAGGGGGAGGGGCCTTCTGTGGGCAAGTGCTGTTTTGTGCTTCAAAGCAAAGCAAAGAAGCGGTTCAGATTGTTGAGCAGAGGGATGTTGCTCTCACAGCTCTGTGGCGCGGGCTTGTAGTCCGTGATGGCCTGAATGCCCTGCCATAGGCTTTGTGCGTTCCTGCTGTCTTTGAAGTGGGTGGTTATCTTGTAAGTGTATTCCTTTTTTGCTTCCTTGATGCCACGGGACAGGTTGGCTCTCGCTGTTCTCATGCCAGCTTCATCCCCAGCTCTGTAGGCTTTGTCTCTGGCCCTCAGCAGCCTGAGGACATCCCCTGTCAGCCATGGCTTCCAGTTAGCCCGAGTGATGATGTCTTTTGTGTGGGTCACATCATCAATGCACTTGGTGATGTAAGAGGTTACAGTGTCTGTATACTCCTCTATGTCTGTCTGGTTGTTGTAAGTGGCTGCCTGCTTAAACATTTCCCAGTCTGCTGTGTCAAAGCAGTCTTGAAGAGCATCAGAGGCTCCCTCAGGCCACACTTTTACCAGGGTTGCCAACTCTCACGCATCCGGCGTGACACTCACGCTTTCAGCACCAATCTCACGCTCTCACGCACACTCAAGAAATGTCACGCCAAATCCATTCTTTTTTTTTTGCAATCCGTTCATTTTTTGTTGATGACTAGACTAGACCACAGCATTGTTTCTAAATGACAGGATACGAGTTTAAGGCATACATATGTCTAGACCAACAGCAGGACTAATATCCACCTACAACGTTCTCAGCGCAGTTTTCTCTGATTGTTGATTCGCTGACTAGGGTATTTTAATCCGGTCCGCGGCACCTTCATGGAACACGCTGCTTTAGACATGAGGCAGACCGACATAAAGTGTGGCCGCCCATTCTTCTCTAGGAACTACTTGCGAAGTAGCCTCACAGACATCACATGAAATTTTATAAGGTGCTATAGCCGCTATTTGCTGCGATAAACGGTTCGCGAGAAAAATAAATTAACTTTAAAGAAATTATCATATTAGGCTACTATAGCTCTGCGCTCATTTCAATTCCTATAGGAGGAATATCTCACAAACTTTTCGTTCCACACATGATAAAACGTAAACCAGAATAAACAGCAGACCTTACCGAACACAAAGGTGTAATGCAATCCCCTGTACAATAAGCCGTTCCAGAGTAATCCGGTTTTGAAATGGTAGCAAATTTCTATATGGTCTCCAATTTTGGGCTTTAAGTGTCTTAAAACTGAGCTGTGCTTAAATACCTACATATGTGTAAATATTAAAATCAGAGGATAGGCCTATATAGCTCATGGCTAAGAGTTTGTCGATGTAGCCATAATGATTTGTTTTCACAAAATGCTAAGCATGCATGTATTTAAGTGTCTTAAAAAGTGTGCTTATATTGGTCAATGCATAATTTCATAACAGGCCAAATAGAAAATAAATGTTAAATATACTGTAGCCTAGACATAATATTAAAATCAGATGATGTAGGATAGCATAGAGTTGTTTAACTTAGAGATAAAGTTGGATGGCTCCAGAACTCACACCAGTGGATTGGGTCTTAAAGGAGCCACACCACTTTTATGACACTATAGCTGTTCTGTTGACCTTTAGATTTGTTGCTACTGGGCATGAAGGGCAGGCCAATTATGAGTTCTGTCCAACATTGATGGTAGGTTTAGAAGAAAAGTCACCACATTTTAATCATATTGCAATACCAATAACCGTGAGCATTTTGGTCATGATTTTTCATTAAATGTTCATACTGTATCTCTAGTGGCTGGTAGACTTTGGAATCCACCAGCCACAATGGTAGGTGGAAAAAAATATTTTAGGCTATTTCCATCCCTGATACATACGTACACTCATACACACATTCATAAGTCTCAATCTGTCCATTTCTTTCCACAAAACTCACCAGAAGTCATCATTTAAGGGGTTATTTTTCATTTTTTTTCTACTGAGCTACTACCTTTTTCAGGTGGGCAGGGGGGCCCTTTTCATGTCTGTGCCCAGGGGCCCAGTGGCTCATAATCCTTCCATGCCACAGGGTTAAAACACTGGTTTTGTTTTCAAGTGCAATCAATAATTGTACATTTTGAAGAAACTTAAATCATGGATTATACTGTACATAGCAAAAAAGTCTGGGGACAGACATTTTTAAAATTAGGTTTAGGGAAAAATTTAACGCACACGCACTATGACTTCACAAAATCTCACTCCAGCCAAACACCCAAAGTTGGCAACCCTGCTTTTACCTGCTTGCGAACCGGTTTGTTTGCTTTCACTCTTTGCCTGTATGCGGGCATTAGCATAACAGTGATATGGTCAGAAAGTCCAATGTGGAGGAGGGGGGTGGCTTTGTATGCTCCTTTGTGTGTAGTGTAGACCAGGTCCAGGATGTTGTCTCCTCTTGTTGGAAAGTCAACATGCTGGCGTAGCTTTAACAGTTTTAAGATTTGCATGGTTAAAATCTCCAGCGAAGATGGTGAAATCGTCTGGGTGTGCCGTCTGTTGTTCACTGACAGCCTGGTACAGTTCACTAAGAGCCGTGTTCCTATCGCTGTTATTGTTGGTAGGTGGGATGTATACTGCAACTAGCAGAATCGCAGTAATTTCCCTTGGCAGGTAAAAAGGACGGCACTATTTTCTATTATTCAGTAATGACTTGACCAAAACAAAATTCAAATGAATGTAAATATTTTAATAAAGGTGTTCCAGTTGGTTGTCCATTCCAATGTTAACCTGATTCAATTGGATCTGTGTTTCATATGACATGTATCATTGTTAAATGTAAATATAGATCAGCACTTGCAGTAACAATGAATTTGTCAACATTCTTCTCACCTCTGATAATGTGATTTGGACTTGAGACTGTATTTTGCCAGTGTTCTGTTTTCTTTCATTTTGGACACCTCATACACAGTGTCGGTTCTAGGATTTTTCTGAGACAGGGGCCACATCATACACTGAGGGGCCAAGAACCGGTCAACATCCATGCACAGAAAATCCCTTGTTCAGTAAGTCAGTGGTGTAGTCTATGTGATATGCAGGACTATGCAGTATACCCACTTAAAAAGCATCACCATCTCAGTATACCCACTTAAAATAGGCAAGGAAAGGTATTAACATTTGGGGTTGATCACAGTATACCCACTACAGCTAACTAGACTACACCACAGCAGTAAGGTGCATATATTTCACCAGTCTCACCTTGTTCAAATACTTTTGCTAAAAAACTAAAAAGCCAATATAAATCTTTTTCCCATTTATTTATAATGTGCATTGAAAACACAATATATAAAACTAAAATATAATAGACACTTCAGCGGAAATGCATTGATATTTTAAACAGAAATCATACATCATATTTGTACAATCATATTCATTTTTGTTCAATTGGACAAGTTTTACTTCAACTCTTTCACCTTTTTTTGATAAGAGAAACCACCTTCACTGCCAGTTTGCATACGTTTAAACAAACAAACACACACACACACACACACACACACACAGCATGTGAGCAACAACTACATCATATTTACAAAAAAAAAATTCAACAATTATTTTTACAATGGTCTGATTTGGAATGGTCTTTGAATCACCGTCTTGCTTCCAGTTAGAAAAGTCTGATTCTGATTTGAAGACAGACGATGGGGAATTTGGAAGCGAAAAAATTATGGAAGGGGTAGCAAAACACTAAATATGGAATACTCCAACCATTTGAAGTCTTTGTATTAGAAGTAATTTAGTGGCCTCTTCCTATTTCCATGCTGTATCTTTGGTTGCACAGAACCAGCTGCTCTATAATGGGAAATGTCTGGAGAGAAACAAAATGAAACAAGTTTGAGTAACTTAATTGTTATTAACTTTCATAACCCACTGTCAACCTTTTTACTTTTTTAACACCTACCTTTAATGTCATGATTACATTATATTATTGGTGTGTAAGTCTAGGTGCCTTTCACTTTAAGAAGAGATAGTAACTTGTGTCCTTGTCTGTAGGCTATTATTTGGAAATGAGATGTGAATGAAGATGTAAGTCAGGATGTTTGCTGTTTGATTAATTAAAATAAATATATAAATATTGACAAGCAAACATGACGTGTGAGCTTACTGATGGCTAGAAGCAGGGGTGGCGCCAGCAGTTGAAAACATTCGGGGCTTAGCCCATAGAATCTAAACAGCACTGTCAACATGGCGTTTCTAAAATGAATGACAAAATATGCTCACTGTAGTGGCAATAGGAAATAGCATCGTACCATTAGGAGCAGCTATGCTTGGTGACTCTGGTGGTTCTAAAGACTGTGGGTTGAAGTCACAAGCTCCAATCTGAGCCTGCGCCATCCCAGTCTGTAGGTGAAACACAAATGTGTGTCACAAAATCCATACTTGTATTCAGCATGTCGTCTAGCAACTGTAAAACCAGTTATTATAAAAAAAAATCATATAAAGCTTGAGTGAATAGGGAACAAAAAATTTAACCAATTTATCTCAATGAAACTGAAAACCTTTGAGACAGAATTCATGTGAAGTCCATGAATCAAATAAACTCAGAATAGTGGGTAATTAGCCTAGAAATCTAGACGCACCCTAGCGGCAGCAAATTACATTTGCTTCCAGGGCTAGTCTAGCAACTCTCCGTTGGCTTGTGAGCTCGAAGGCCAACAGTGTGACACGAGTTAAGCTTGTTTTAAGTTGGCAAAAGTTTGAACTAGCCAACTAGCTCCGCTGGTGGGAAAACGCATGGGACTCAGCGATGTCCTATTGCGTGCAGAGGGAATTTGAAAGACAACCAATTATCCCGCCCCTCTGGACTGAGCACTACGAACGGTGAGTGCCCAGACCCTACATTTTAATGTGCGTCTGGCTCGTCAGGCTAGTGGTTAATAACTTTGCAATGATAGCTCACATTAACTCTACAAAAACGTAGTGTTAGCTAACATTACCCCTCAATTAGGCCTGCATTCTCATGAGATTTAACGTTAATGTTAGCAGCTGCTAAACCTTTTCCTCAAGTGAAAAATCGAACGCACTGGCGAATGTAATATTAATGTTGGACCCCAAACAAACACGATGTCCATTTCTCTGCAGTGCCATTTCATATAACGCCATTCAGAAATGTCATACATTAATGTTACCTTACCATGCATAAAATCTATCAGCATGCCAACAATGAATTCAAACCTGAACTCAAGTAATCTAACTTGCTTGCTGCTGCTTCATAATTTAATTGACAAACTTAACAGCAACAAATAAACGTCCTTTTCACATATTAATGATAACTCACATAGCCTAGAGATTTGTGACTCACCAAGAAACTTCTGTGTAGGATGAAACGCTGCCATTGATCGGTTCTTCACGCTAGCTGATACTTTCGTTAGCCAAATGCATCAGTTCTTCACATTAGCCGAGAGTTCTCTGGTTAGCCAAATGTATTCTTTCTTTCGTGCACAGACCTAAGCAGTTCGTTGTGTGCTTTAGCTTTCAAGCTTCAAAAGGTGCATTACTGCCACCAGTTGTTTGGGAATGGAATTGCATCTCTGATCATCGTTCTCAATAGAGTTCTCAACGGGTCGGGTCGGCCCGACAAACCCGACGGGACCCGCAGGTTCGGGCCGGGTTTGGGTCGAAAATATAAGCAAATGACTCGGGTCGGGTCGGACCTCGGGCTTAATCTTTTCTGCTCAGTGAAAAAAACAAAAACATTTAGCCTATTAATGCATCATGGAGAGGGGCGGGGACAGACCTGCCGCTGCGTGCACGCCTTTAGCCTGGAGAAGATGATGGAGTTGTGAATTCACCATCGCTACTACAGGAGTGGGAAAATCAGAGGTCTGGAAAGTGTTTGGAGTGGTGCTGGATTCTGATGGAAATTCTACAGGTTATGTGCAATGCTCAAAATGCAAGGTGCTGATGAAATATGTGACCCTGCAAGGCGAAACCAGTCGCTTTGGTAAAATTGACAAAATTAATTTATTGTGCTCATATGAACGGCCATAAACTAAGCTTTCCAACGATATGTATATCGAGGGTATTGCAAAAAGTATCGCTAAGATAACCGCATCCAAAGTTGGCATGGTTATTCTGTCACGATACGCCAGAAGAGGAGAAAATCACCATTTTAAGTAAATTGTCACGCTAATGTGTTGAATCTTCACCTAAATAAAGTCAGAGTTTAACAGTCAAAACGTAGCCTAAGCTTATGTTTTACTTCGGGCCGGGTTCGGGCAGATAATTCATGTTGATGTGTCGGGTTACATCGGGTCCGGGCTTTAAAAGCCACGGGCCGGGTCGGGTTGTAATTTTCAGGCCCGTTGAGAACTCTAGTTCTCAACAAGTTTGACATTTATTGATGATTGACAGTACAGGGGCCATTCAGGGGCCAATGAGATTTCAGGTGGGGCCAGGGCCCCTGTGGCTCCACCCCTAGAACCGCCCCTGACTCATACATTGAGTGACAGAACACCCTAATTTGTCATACTATATTTACATATTTGGTATTGTTGGATTCAGTACGACCCCACCTTTCCAACAAGCCACCATATGTGTTTCTATGATAATCCCTGGTAAAGCAGCCACAAAGTAAATGAAAACATTCTGCATAGATATTCATTTTTTGCATGTCCGCTTATTTTAGGTATGTGTTTACATGTGGGATGTGTGTACTCTCTCCGCTCTCTTTAAATTCTCCAGCCATGCCAGGCCAGTTGGAAGAACAACAAAAGACTACATTATGACCCTAAGATAATCCCTCCCAGGCATAGTGTTTAGTGGTGCATTGGCATGGGAAATGTGTATCAATATCCTGGGGGCGACCTTCAGCTCTTTCAGAAGCCCACAATACCTACACATCTGTAAGCCCCATATTGCTCACCACATATAGCTGCCGGTGGGGGGTCTGTGGTTTAGCTACAGCTGGCAGAGCATAAATCCTCTTCAGCAGAGTAGAGTTCAATCCATATCACGTCACTCAAATTCTGTGGGTGGGAGAGAATTTGAATAGTATTCTTTAAAGTGAATAAAGACTTTTTTATATACTTATTTTTTTTTCTGTTAAAGAATAGGGAGTTTACCTTGGGACCATGTCAGCTAGAAAATAAAACTTGACCTCCTCCAAAACGTCAACTATAAATAGCCATTGAAATATTAATACAGGTCTAAGAGTATCGACTTAAAGCATACATAGCCTTATCTACTGTGAGGGAGAGTGAGTAATACCACCTCTAGAATCTTAAATGTTATCATTGTGAGGAGGATAACCCCTTGAGATGAGACATCTCGTTTTCAAGGTAGTCCTCGGGACACAAGACAAAGACAATACAGCACATGTACATTCACACCCTCTAAAGCTCTCCCTCATCCCACCTCGCCCACCACAACCACCCCGCCGGGTCCTTAGTGAAAACCAGACTATGTATTAAACATAATACAGTATTAAGAGGCATGACAACATTTAGCCCATGCACATATGTATGTACAAACTAGTAAATACAAATACAAACATGATATGGTCCTATATACGCACACCTACACCCACTGTATTGGCATCCTCTGCTGATGAGTGTGAAAAGTTTTTATCATTTTTTATTGATAAGATTGCTAATATTAGGTCAAATATCCCATCTCCGATATCTCTTGCTAATGTTTCATGCCCCCCTTCTTGCCCTAATAACCTGAGTTGTTTTAGACCTATCTCTATACAGACTCTCACTGACATTGTTGCAGCAATGAATCCTTCATCTAGTCTTTTAGACATTTTACCAGCCACTCTTCTCAAAAAAGTGTTTAGTGCTATAGGCCCTAGTCTGCTATCAATCTTAAATAATTCTCTTTCCTCAGGGTGTGTCCCTGACCTTTTCAAGACAGCCAGTGTCCAGCCCCTCCTAAAAAAACCTGGCCTTGATCCTTCCATTCTAAAAAACTTTCGTCCAATCTCTAAATTGCCATTTATCTCCAAAATTCTGGAAAAGGTGGTCTTGATGCAACTTTCTGAAGTGTTAAAGGGCAATAGCATCCTGGAGAAATTTCAGTCAGGTTTTCGTCCTATGCATAGCACTGAAACTGCTCTTATCAGGGTAACCAATGATCTACTAATGGCAGCTGATTCTGGTGAGCACTCTGTTTTGGTGCTGCTGGATCTCACCGCTGCTTTTGATACCATTGATCATGCTATTTTAATTAGAAGACTAAGAGAATGGGTTGGCATAACGGGTCCTGCTTTGGACTGGTTCATATCCTATTTGTCCAACAGGACATTTTTTGTTTCAATAGGTAATTGTACTTCCTCTACCTCAGCTATTACTTGCGGTGTTCCCCAAGGTTCAATTTTAGGACCAATATTGTTTTCCCTGTATATGTTACCTCTAGGCCACATAATTCGCCGCCATAACATATCATTTCACTGCTATGCTGATGACACACAGCTGTACCTCTCAGTCAAACCAAACATGCTTAACAAGCTAACTGTACTGCAGGATTGCATAGCTGATGTGAAAGACTGGATGTCTCAGAATTTCCTACAGCTTAACTCTGACAAAACAGAAGTCCTTTTCATTGGCCCTGACAAAGTCTATAATCAAGCTAAGACTTTTCTTGGAAATTTAGCCTCAAATAACAAGACTACTTCTAGAAACTTAGGGGTTTTTTATTTGATACAGATTTAAAATTTGACCAACATGTAAAACTCCTTGTGCAGTCCTGTTATTATAAACTGAGAAACATTTCCAAAATCAGATCAATGCTTTCTTTAAAGGACACAGAGAGAATTATACATGCATTTGTCTCATCTAGACTTGATTACTGCAACGCCTTATTCACCTGTTTAAATCGTCATTCCATCTCTCGTTTACAAACTGTTCAGAATTCAGCAGCCAGACTTTTGACAAAGTCTAAATTTAGGGAACACATCACCCCAGTTCTGGCCAATCTTCACTGGTTACCAGTGAGTTTTAGGATTGATTTTAAAATCCTCCTTATTACCTATAAAGCATTACATGGTTTGGCACCTGACTATTTAACAGATTTATTAACCCCCTACTGTCCAGCTCGGCCCCTCAGATCCTCCAGCCTGGGACTTTTAGTTGTTCCAGAAAGTAAACTGTCAACTAGGGGTGACCGATCATTTGCAGTTAGAGCACCCAAGCTTTGGAACAGCCTCCCTTATAACATCAAATCTGCACCATCTGTGGCTGTTTTCAAATCTAGTCTAAAGACCCACTTATATAAAATTGCTTTCCTTAAATAGTGAATGATTCCACTCATGTCTCTGCTAATTTATTATCATTATTATCATTTCTGTTTGTTTATCTTGTCTTGGGTACTTTACTGTATACCTTTTCTATTTTCTTTTTTATATATATTTAGTTAAGTTTGTGTTTGTAGTTTGGTAGTTTACTATTTTATAATTTTTATTATTATTATTATTTTTACTATTATTATTATTATTGTTGTTATCATTACTATTGTTTTGTTTTTTGCTTTGTTTTGTTTGTTTGTTTGTCTGTAGAGCACTTTGTGCTTTGTGCTTGAAAAGTGCTATATAAATAAATTTTATTATATTATTATTATTATAGTCACATATAAACACAAAAAGTAAGGACAAAAAGTATCCCACATGGTAGTATAGAAAACAAAGGACCAGTCACACATGAGAAAAACATTTACAGGAACAGTTTACTTGCAAGTGAGTAAAGAGCGATGTTTTAAAGGAATGCAAAGAAGTAGCAGATCTTAGAGACCCAGGTAGGCAATTCCAGCCTGAGGGGGCTTTAAATTTAAAGGTACATCTACCACTCTCTTTGGAGATTTTTGGCACAGTGAAGGAGGGATATTCAGTGTGTCTCAGTCTATAGCTGGGTCTATATGGAATTAAATAATCCTTGAGGTAAGAAGGATAATCAGTGTACACACATTTAAAAATAATCTGATACCAGTGGTACTGTCTTCTGGCTTTTGGTGATAATAAGTTCAGTGAGTCATACATTACACAGTGATGAGTAGTAAAAGGGCATCTTAGCACAAATCTGCATATATTATTGAACGCAACATTTAATGATTTTTGGTGTGATTCTGATGTGTTTTGGTAGACAACATCCGCATAGTCTAAGATAGGAAATATTAGTTGAGACACAATCCTTAACCTAATCGGTTGAGTAAAACAATTAATAGAGCGATACAAAATTCATAAATTACAGTTGATCTTTTTACAACAGAATTAATGTGACACCTAAAGGAGAGTTGTGACTCAAGCCAAAGGCCCAAGTATTTAATTTCATTAACTACTACCAGTGGAGTATTATCTGAGAATTTGAGTGAAAGAGTGTTATCTTGATTTGATGTAGCTGATCTGGTGGGGGACAGTATGCTGTGTGACTTTTTCTTGTTCAGTAAAAGGTGGTTGGATTGAAACCAAAGTTGAATGGCATTAAAGTTTGATTGCAGTGTGGATTGAATCTTAGAAACAGACACATTAGATGTGTAAATCACTGTGTCATCTGCATAGAGATGAATGTGACAGTCTGAACAGATTAGAGGTAGATCATTGATAAACAGTGAAAAAAGGAGAGGCCCTAAAGAAGAGCCTTGAGGAACGCCTTTCTCCATTATTAAGGACTGTAATACAGAACCATGAAGAGAGACACGCTGACGTCTACAGTGGAGATAAGAATTAAACCAAAGAAGAGAGTGTTTGGAGAGGCCGCAAATCGAAATTTGCGGCGAAGCCGCCAAACAGGAATTGAGCTCATATCTCAGCAACCCATTCATCTATCATAACCAAACTTAGTCCATGGACTCAGGACCCAATCAGGGGGACGCTCAAGAAATCTGGTGACCTTTGACCTCTAGGGGGCGCTGTAATTAAGAAACATGCCTTTTGGCCTGTAGCAGCAGTTGTGCTTAGAATTAAAATTCACTAGTGGTGTCTGGTACTACTGTTGAAGGTCCTTAGGCCGACCCAAGCCAACTTGTGATGTCATCGTAATTGATTCGGTCGCCATATTGGATTTAATCAAAAACACGTACAAGTTTTCGCAGGTCACAAATTTCAGCGGATCCTCACCAAAATTGGCAGAGACCATCTTCAGACCATGCCTTATCAGTGCATTGCTTTCTGGAACAATTGACAGAAGCATTCGGCTGTAACAGCCAATCGAAATTTGCGGTCAAGCCGCCAAACAGGAAGTGAGGTCATATCTCAGCAACCCTTGCATGTATCAAAGCCAAACTGGGTGCATGGACTCAGGACCCAATCAGGGGGACACTCAATACATCTGGTGACCTTTGACCTCTAAGGGGGCGCTGTAATTAAGAAACATGCCTTTTGGCCTGTAGCTGCTGTTGTGTTTGGAATTAAAATGTACTAGTGGTGTCTGGTAATACTGTTGGAGGTCCTTAGGCCGACCCAGGCCAACTTGTGATGTCATCGTAATTGATTCGGCCGCCATGTTAGATTTAATCAAAAACATCAAAAAGTTATCACAGGTCGCAATTTTCATCTGATCTTCACCAACATTGGCACAGACCATCTTCAGACCATAACCTATCAATATATTGCTCTCTGGAACAACTGACAAAAGCATTCGCCCGTAACAGCCAATCCAAATTGGTGGTGAAGCCGCCAAACAGGAAGTTAGCTCATATCTCAGCAACCCTGCCATGTATCATAACCAAACTTACTACATATATTCATGACCCCATTAGGAGGACGCTCAAACAATTTGGTGACCTTTGACCTGTAGGGGGTGCTGCAATTAGCAATATTGCATTTTGATCTGTAGTTGCTTGTGTTTTATCAATCTTTTATTTTTTGATGTGAAACTGATGACAACATGTTCCATCCAGTTAATTCTAATGCATGCGTGCAAGGGGCAGGGCAGGACGGGGTGGGACGGGCTGGGGTGATTAGGTGGGGGGGGGGGGGGCTGGCTGGCGGTGGCAATACTCAGCCCTGTTTCAGCCCTGTTGATCCCGGGTGTCTGCTGAGTTCCATCTTGTCACCGTGGCTACTCTGGCCTTTTCTGCTTGGCCCCCTCATTGCTGCTTGCAGCTATATTTCTCTTTATTATTTCATTACATCTAAGACATCTCTTTGCTTTGAGTAAAACATTCCTGTGTGAATTAACTGATCTTTTCCTCCAAAAATCTTAATGTAGCCACCATCTTAAAATCTTAATGTATGACACCATGTCCATTTCAATTGTGGGGGTGAGAAAATTAATCCTTTGGGATGTTTTTCAACCAGGGGAACCTGGTGACTTTCTCAAAGTAAACAGTAACACTAAAACAAGAGGCTACATTAACATTAGTCAGTCAGGGGTTAGTTGCCTTACTCAAGGGCACTTCAGCCGTGGATGTGGGCATGGGGATCGAACCGGCAAGCCCGAAGGTGAATTTTCATGAAGAGCCCATGTGTTGTCAGGCGGAAGCCGAAGGATGGGGTTGTGCACATGCGCAGACACGACACAGGCCTACTGCAGATTATTTAATAATATTTGTGACAGCTTGGTGAGCTCATCCACCAATATAATTTATTGAGTGTATACTGATTGGCTACAAGGGGGTATGTCATTTACATAGGGGGCAGGCACCCGGCCAGGGTTGGCCATACGAAAAAAGGAGGTGTTTTGATAACATACAAAAACTTTCCCCAAGAGGAAAATCCTCAGAACGTGCGCACCTTCTCCCCAAGGCCTGGGTCGTGGAGTCTCCGCTGCAGAGGACATCCATCATTCGCAACTCCTGCCTGGCGACACTTAGTCTCTGTGATTTTTTTCAGAGCTGTACCCAGGAGGACTTGTGAATAAAAGGCCACAAGTGGCCACTTCTCATCTCAGAAATATTCTCCGCTGTTTTTCTGTTCAGAGTGCTAAACTAAAGTTAATAGACAGAGATTTTTTCCACGACAATAGCTACAGTAGGCTATCATAAAAAAGTTGCATTGTTTGCATGATAAATGTAATCAGGTAATCCCCAACAATGTAACTGTAATCTGATTACACAATTTTTTTTATTGTAATCTGGGCTGATTATAGTTACTTGATTTTTGTAATCTGATTACGTAATCCAGTTACTACCCAACCCTGTCCAGAAGCAAATAGTGATCGACCATATCAAAAGCCTTAGTGAGGTCTATAAATATTGCACCAGTTGACATGTTATTGTCTAGGGAGGAAAAGACATCATTAGTAAATTTTAGAAGTGCAGTAGTTGTAGAAAAATTTGGTTTGAAACCAGATTGATTTGGTGACAATGGAGAAATCATTAATATATTTGAAAAGTTGTTTAAATATTAATTTTTCAAACACTTTAGCAATACTACTGATGATGGAAATGGGTCTGTAGTTGTTAAGATGAAGTGCATCACCACCTTGTATTAGTGTATTAGTGTAACTCTGGCAGTCTTCCACATTGATGGAACCTCGCAGGTGGATAATGATAAATTAAACAGATCTGATATAGGAAATGACAGTACATGAGAGGCAAGCTTAATAAACTTGATCTCCAGGCCGTCCGGATCAGTGCCATTACCTGACTTTAATTCAGAGATTGCCTGCTGAACGTCAGAAGGATTTATTGTAGCAAATGAAAAAGAGCTACTAAGCTCAACAGCCAGACTAGAGTAGGAAAAGTTATAAGATTGTGAACTACATATAGAGGAAAAATGTTGGTTAAAGGCATTGGCAACTGCAGAAGAATCACTGATAATATCATCATTGACTTTGATTTTGGTAGCAATGCTTTTAGTAGAACTGTTAAATAAAGAATTAAGACTTTTCCAACATTTCTTAGGGTTATTGAAGTTATTAGACAGAGAATTTTTATAATAATTTGATTTAGCATTTCTTGTTTTAGTTGTACACATATTTCTTAATTGTTTGTATACAGCCCCATCTGCTCCCCATGAGTCCTTTGACAGGTGGTATTTTTCCCATGCCTTATGTCGTTGCTTAAAAAGATGTATTAATTCAGCATCAATCCATGGTAAATGTCGGCCCTTAACCCTTACTGAAATCCAAGGGGCATGTTTGTCAATTACTTTAAGAACTTCAGTGTAGAAAAAATTCCAAGCATCTTCAACAAAAGGAATAAGGTGAAGCCTATTCCAATTAATATTCAATAAATATTGGATGTATAGGTCAGTGTTAAGATGTCTACTCTGCCTGATTACCTTGGGTGGTAAGCGAGGTAATCTAATTTTCCATACACAGAAAACCATGGCATGATCACTAAAACAATCGGACAGAACGCCTGATTCAGTGATTCTGTTAGAGTGGGTGACCAAAATCCAGTCTAATAGAGATTTGGATCTGTGGTCAACCCGAGTAGGTTCTCTGATTAGTTGGGTTAGGTTTAGGCTTTCAAAGAAATTTCTGTCATTTAAAGATGAGTGATCTAACCAGTTAATGTTAAAGTCACCAAGGATAATCATCTCATTTGGGCCACCCACTGATTTGATCGTAGTGCCTATGCTATGAATTGACTCTGTGGGGGAGTTTGGAGGTCTGTAGATATTCCCTATGGTCAGCTGTTTATTTGCGTGAAAACAGATTTTAACAAAAAGACATTCAAAGTGTACAGGGTTTTCCTTTGGGACTACAAGTTCAGATAGTAAATTTGAAGAGACATAAGTGGCTACCCCTCCACCGCGTGCACCCCGATCAGCTCTATACAAAACATAACCATCCAGTTTGAGTTCCTCATCTGATATGTTATTATTCAGCCAGGTCTCAGACAGTGTGATGACATTAGGTTTATTATAGACAAGCCAGGCCCTTAAGAGATCAATTTTATGTGAAAAAAGCTCCTAATATTCAGGTGGATGACAAATAAGCCTTTACCCATGTTGATTATTCAGGGACAGGAAAAAAGGTGGACAGGATTTAATATCCTTTGTCTTAAAACAAACAACCACTAACTCTGCTTAATTTCCGTCGTTGGACATTTCATAGAAACAAGGCCAGGGGGATTTGATGACCTTCAAGTTACAAAAGTATTGAATTCATATAATCAAAAATATTGTAAACGGTTATTTTCCTTTAGTTGCTTCCCAGCAAACACGCAACGTCACAAAAAATAGGCCTTTAAATGATGTTCTGGGAACGTTCTCTAAAGGTAGGCCTATAGTTTTGTGCAACTTTAGCTGATAAATAAAATATTGATGTTATAAGCAGTGACACAGCAGGACTCAAATCTCGAAGAAGGTAATCATTAGGCCTACTTTTAATATTATAACTAGCTAACACTTTAAATTGTCTTAGGGCGGCTAGGTTGCTTCTTCTGTCACCTGACAAAGTAACAAATCGATCGCCAGTGACGGTTGGAACCCGTTTTGCAATTATGAGTGGGCACAACTGACAAAGCATGCTGAAGTAAGGCCAAAGCCAAGCATAGCCATGGATTATAGATGTTGTTTTGTTTACTGCCAGGACAGGTGGGGATCCCAGATGCCTCTCCCTGTACAGTTGCTCATGTGGAGTGTGTGTGGTGGGGCATTTGGTTGGCAAACTGAAGCAACTGAGAAATGTAGTGTGGACAATATGGGTAAGTGCGTTATTAATTATTATTAATTATGAATGAATGAATTATTAATTAGGAAGTAAACAGGGTGCAACTAGATGAGTCATGGAAGAAGTCAACAGAAACTTGACAGACGATAAATTGATAAGAAATACTCCACCCATGACCAGAGTCCTACTCTACACTGGCAAATTATTCACCCCAACACACACACACACACACACCCATACACACACACACACACACACACACACACACACCATACCTGTCATGCCTTTGAATTAATTATCCCTTACCCTACGCTTATTCTAACAATAAAAAATAGTGCCCCCTTTGGAAATCCCATTATGCCCCCTCAGTCACTCACTATACTCTGCAGGCAGGTCTGGTCATTACATTAACTAAACAGCACTTTCCATAAATCAAATCTCTGGTAGTCCCTTAGCCATGTGCCTTTTCCAGTAACCACAGTTAGCATTGAGCTTCAAGTCATAGAGCTTGATTAACAACACACACACATACTATCACCTCCTCCATGTATTATTTGGTGGTCATCCAGCTCGATGACCCTTGACCCTGTATCCTCTGACAAAGAGATGAAGGGAATTGGTAGCTGTACAAGTCCTGTATTAGAGAGGGGACTGTGTGTGTGTGTGTGTGTGTGTGTGTGTGTGTGTGCGTGCGCATAGTGTGGAGATGAATGTGCAATTATGTGGATACTGCACACAGCAGGATGTGCTTTGGGATGCTTTCGTAAATATATGGGTGGCTGTGTTGCTAAATATGTGTGCAAATAAGCATGTGTGTGTGTGTGCACGTACATGGATACAATCATGGTGACAGATAAAAACCTCTCCCAGTGGAATGTTATAATAATATCATATAGTCTACACATGTGAATTTCTAATCAGCTGAACTGTAACTGGCCAACAAAAGAGTCAGGATGTCATGGACACAGTACGTCAGAATGCTTTTTTTGCTGTCCAGATTCTTCATGACCAGTTTTTAAGTTATGTGAGCAGACACACACTCTTTCTCTCTCTCTCTCTCTCTCTCTCTCTCTCTCTCTCTTCACACACACACTCACGAGTCTGAGACACAAGGAAGGACAACTCTCACTGACTCATACTCTCACACACTCACTCACTCACTAACTCACACACACACACACACACACACACATCCGGAGGGATTCTAAGAATAAAGCTCCATGTTATGAGCTCAAGAATGTTTATTAATCATTCTGTTGGTGAATTATGCTGTTGATGTTGATTCCGAGTGGAGCTGTCCCAGTAATGCTGACTGGTTATAAACCTGCAATGCTAATTAGAATAATGCTAAAGCAGTGGCCTCTTCCACTTGCATTGTGCATTGGCATGCTATCTGTGCATCAATATCTTACCTAGACAGAGAAAAGGATGAAGTCAAATGTAAACACACACACACACACATATACACATATACACACGCACACACACCTATACACACATACACACACACACACATACACACACACACAAACAGACAGACAAACACACACGCCACTATCCACTGTTATCTTTTATGCATCACCATTTTGGTTGTCTCATCTGGTTTGTATCATGATATACTGCGGGAAGTATTGTAACGTTTTGTCCTCAAATGTGTATGAATTCATCTGGCTGCTTTGGATTCTCTCTCCTCGTCCTACTCTCCATTCCCATAGGGGTCATCAAACCACTCCCTAACACTCCACCCCTCCTCCCCACCCCGGAGCTTGGAGGAGAGAAGAGAAACGTATTGGTCGATCCATGAGGGGAATCTGAACGAGGAGTCCGAAGGCGGGGTCTGAAACAAACAAATATGCATTGTTCACCGAGTGTGATCCTATCCAGGGTCATTCCCAGAGGAACTCCACAGTAGTGCGACGCAATCTTAGGAGGGTGCAAGTCTATTTTGCAGAGCGCAATGTTTATATTATGAGCATGTTAAGTATGAGCCCTGATAATACTTGAGACTCATTTTGACAATAATTAAAATGAGAGGTGAAATAGCCGGATTATCAGGATTGTCATCACACAGTGCATATACAGTAGGTGCAAGGTGAAAATGGGTGCGGATTGATGTACAACAGAGATAAAGACATTTTGAAATTAGAGGAAAGGAGCTGGGCTGCAGCAAACCTGTTCTTTTTAATGGATATCTAAGGACCCATTAGGTGGGCCAGCCGAAGTGACTTATTTATGCAGAAATGTATGCCATATAAGTGCCTTTTTATGAACACATTGATTGGGTAAAACATAATGTTATGTGAACAGAAACATTGGGAAATCAGAGAGGTGTTGAGTTACTGTATAACAGTTCTTTAAGGCGTGATTAGAAAAGGAGAGAAACACACACACACAGACAATGTGAGTGCTGCTTTGAAACAGAACACCTCTGCTGACAGATTCAGGATCAGACTATGAAACAAAGTGATGCTGAGCTGACTGCTGGTGAGGAGAAAGCACATCGGAGGTAGACTGCAGTGTTTACAAAGCACCTTGAATTACCAGCAGTGTATATTTTGTGCAGCGTTGGTAAATACACTAACCTTGCCTTGTCACGGTGTAATGATCAGTATACTGTAAGTATAGTATACTCTTTTGATCCTGTGAGGGAAATTTAGTCTCTGCATTTATCCCAATCCGTGAATTAGTGAAACACACTCAGCACACAGTGAGGTGAAGCACACACTAATTCCGACGCAGTGAGCTGCCTGCTACAGTGGCGCTCGGGGAGCAGTGAGGGGTTAGGTGCCTTGCTCAAGGGCACTTCAGCCGTTCCTACTGGTCAGGGTTCGAACCAGCAACCCTCCGGTTAGAAGTCCGAGGCCCTAACCAGTAGGCCACAGCTGCCCCAAATGATCAGATCATTAACGAAGCCCTGTGTTTGGACACATGCCTGCTTCATTGTGACTGCTGCAGCTGTATTTGAGTGAATGACGTTTACTTGCGTCCTTTGCACTGCACAGTATATTAGTGAAGCTTACCGCACCATGGACATCTGCATGACTGCACTCTTTAAGATAAGCAGGATTGGAACACGCGGTCAATCAGAAAGAAGAGAAGAGAATTTAAAGCATCCCTATGACAGCAGAAATTGTAGTGAAGGATTAAGTGCCCCACTTTTTAAGAATTTATTTTCATGCAACAAAAACATTCCCACAGTAATTAAGTGGATGAGAGAGAACAATTGGAGCCAAATAAGTCAGCAGAGATAAGGAGATGGCAGTGATATCAATCAGGGGTGTGTTTCCCAAAAGCATAGTGGCTAACCTGTTAGCAACTTAATTGGTTGGCAATGGGAAATTGCAATGCAACCAACAAAGTTGCAACTATGGTTTTGGGAAACGCACCCCTAGACGTTTCCATTTATAGGAAAATGGGTGCAGAGAAGGCACACATTCCCACATTCCCTTTGTAGCCAAAATGACCCTCTTGGGAAGAGGTTGAGTAAATCTCAAAGTGTATTTATTGACTTAAAATAACCTCCAAAAGCAAAATAAATATTGTGGATATAAGGAAAGTTTATTAGATAAAAGATCAAATAGGCTGCTTTGTATCTCTTCATCCTAATATGTTATAGCTATTAAGAAACTACCATGGACATTCACTAAAACTAACTCATGTCTACCAAGAGTTTTTGGACATGAAAAGATGAACCAGGAAGACTTTCAATGAACTCAGTGTCCATACACACGAAGACTAATAACAGAACTAATAACAGAAATCTGCACTCGTGTCCAGTGAACGTAAACATGGGTGTGTGTGGGTAAGAGGCTTTTCTCGGAGTAATGGGAAAATCACCACCAGGTTACTGAGCCGAGTGCGCGTGAGTCAGTGGACTCTGCTGACGCAGGTGTGCGGGCCAGATTGAGGTGTGTTGTGGAGGCCTCCCTTGTTTTGTGTGTGTGTGCGTGCAGCTGGCATGCAGGCTGCAGGAGCCCCTGAGGTCATCTGTAGATGATGTATGAGACCAGGAGGAGGCCTATGTGTGTGTGTGTGCATGTGCGTGCGTGTGTGTGTGTGTGTGTGTGTGTGAAAGCAAGTGAGTTAGAGAGATGTAGAGAGACTGACATATGAGCATGTTTTGTTTGTGAGGGGAAACGGAGAGAGAGAAATGACAGAAAAGCATTCTGGCATAATTGGGTGATATTTTCTGAGTAAGAATAAGTGACAGAGCTTATTAGAATATAGCATAAGAAGGAATGTGAAATAAAGCATATATTGGTGCATTAATCTGCAAATCTGCGTTAGCATGATGCATACAACTCCCCGTTTATTGTGTTAGTGTGTGAGATAGAATGAATGAGTGCAACACAAACAGAGAGAGAAAGCAACTGATGAGGACAGAGAGGTCCAGTCAGGAGAAAGAGGCTGGAAAAAAGCAATTTGCATTATTGTAATCGCTCTGATTATGGGGCATGGCCTGGCCTAGAATATACCTGTTACAACTTCTGTCACATACAAACACACACACACACACATGCATACACACACAAACACACATTATGGCACATCGTACTCAACACAATTCAATTTCCTCATTTATTTGTCTTATATAGATTTCGGACAAGTAATCCTCTCAGCATGGGCTTACAGAAAGGACCACCAGGAGCTCACTATACTCCTCCCATCGACTGAGAGAGAGAGAGAGAGGGGGACAGAGAGAATGGGGGATGGTGAAAATAAAGTAAAAACAAGGAGAGAATTAGACACAAATATGAATGAATGAGAGGGGGCAGGGTGAGAGAGGGAAAACATCAGGGAAAGAGAGAGAGAGTCCTTTGGGGAATGAGAACAATTTTTGTGACACAATGGCCAATTCTTCAGCCAGGGCCATAGTCAGCATTGCTGCTAACTACACCGTCATAGACACAGAGTTGTGTGTACTGTGTGGTTTGTCCAAACATAATAACGCCATGTTCTTCATGAACCCTACTGGCAGCGATAAGCTCATCTCAACTCATCCTATTACCTCCTCATCTGTCACTGCCAGTGGCTAGCCCAGTGGTTACACTGGCATCCTGAGACGAAAGTGCAACTACTCATTCCAGAATTACACAGTGTAGGTCTAGAACAGTCATGGTGCATTATTACATCATAAAATAGAACCTTCAGATTGCAGCATTCTAATTTTGTCGTATGGTGGCCCCTGGGCAGAGAGAGTTTGAAATCTGCACTTCAGGGCCGACCGCACACACACACACACACACACACACACACACACACACACACTCACAACACACACACACAGAGACACACTCACAACACACACACACAGAGACACACTCACAACGCACACACACACACAACTGTTGTAAGTTGGAACTGAATCACTTCTGCCATTTGAAATACCTGGAGTGTGGATTGTATTTTCTCTGCCAAGGAGATTATGTTTTCTTGCAATTTGTTTGTTTGTCTGTCTGTAAACAGGATTACCCAAAACGTTGCGGAAAGGGGTAACATGGATCAAACATGAAACAATTACTTTTTGATGTGTCCTTGAGACAGCTTGACAAATGTAGTTTGCTAACATTGGCATGTATTGCATTTTGTCTTGAAGGTGGGCTACATTGTTGTAGCTTTGTACCTTAAAAAATGAGTTAACCTTTTATATATCTTGAATCGTTTCCTGTGACACAATATTTTCACATTGTAATATGTGGCAGTAGATTAGATAGCACTGAATGTGGTGCATGTGGTTTGATTTTTAATTGGCTTTGCTCCATCATCAAATAGCATTTGCTTCACATCAACTGTTTTTATCTTACATCAGCATGGCTGGTACGCTAAGTGTCAGATGATTGACATTGACATTTATTGGCTTAAACTAATTATCCTGTTATTCAAAGGAAAAACACATTTTATTGGGAATTTATGGATCACCAGGCATCAAACTGTAAAGGGTTAAGCAACAGAGTAAATTCTCATAGTTTAGTCTCAGTGCTGTTGACACTGACATAATTCACTTGCAGACAGGGCAGCTTCTGAGTGACGTTAGGCATGTTTGGGAGAAGAAGTGAGAAGTGTCCGGGATGAATCTGTTTGCCTGTCTGTGGTTTGGCTGGGGCGGGGGGGAGGGGGGCAGCGTGACCATGTCTGGCCATCTCTGACTGCAGTTTGGCACAAGTTGAGGTTGAGGTTCACCTCAGTGTGCCCCCTGGTGGTTAAAATCAAATAGAGGGCCACACTGCAGCTGCAGGCAAGCTGAAACTGAGCTGCATTTTCCAAAAGCTTCCATCATAGCTATGAGAAAGAGGGAGAGAGAGAGGGAGGGAGAGAGAGAGAGACAGAGAGAAAGAGCAAATTGATAGTCTATCAATTAATAATGATTGTAACATAAAGTCTTTGGGAAGCAGCCAAGGTAAGCTGTTAGGGTAGTTGGTATTGTTGCTAAGGAGCATGTATCTGGCTGTCTCCCCGCAAACACATAACCAGTTCAAAATGCACCAACCATGAGTACATGATACAGCTACCACTTCAACATCATCTTAGATACAGAGTATCTCAAAAATACAATACCACAGTAATCAACCTGCCTAATGCACAAGCCATAAACTGCTTTGTTATAAAGTACATTATGTTATGTTACAAAGATTATTATTGTATTTAAATACAGTTACTCATATTTTGCATTTTAAATACGTACCTTTTTAAATTGTTTTAAATTGTTCTATTGTTGAGAGAAATGTTTTAAAAGCTTTAAACTGTTTACCATGTGGTAAGTCGCTTTGGCTAAAAATGCATCAGCCGAATGTAATGTAATGTAATGTAATGAAATGATCATTGTGTTAGTGGAAGACAACTCTCTGAACCAGGCAGGGCATGAATGAACAGCCAACACACCCAAGAAATGAAGGATCCGAATCCACATCTAGTCTGTGACACACAAAATGTCTGTTAGTCTTTGCACAACATTATAAAGTGCAGTAGTTGCCAGGACATTGTTCATAAAAAACATTGTGTTTAGAACATGCCATATGTATATGCCGCATTCAATAAACTTCACCCTGTTTGCCTCAGCATTCAATAAACTTCACCCTGTTTGCCT
This sequence comes from Alosa pseudoharengus, assembly GCF_046254945.1. NCBI lineage: Eukaryota > Metazoa > Chordata > Actinopteri > Clupeiformes > Clupeidae > Alosa > Alosa pseudoharengus. The sequence continues at coordinate 21,064,398 of NW_027468640.1, forward strand.
CAGCATTCACAAACAGCGATCACCTGCCAACCAGAAAGAGGGACATTTTGATTGATTGCATTAACAGTAGACATAGGCATACACTGTACACAATAGAAAATTCACACGCAATATAACCCAGGCAAGTTGTTAACTAATCAGTTAAGTTTTGTGGAAGGGTAATAAACTCAGACAAAGATGGCTTGACCACGCATCAGTGTTAGACAAGTCTTTGAACCAGACCCTCCTGTCTAGCATTTGCACTTAAGCTGTTTACATGTTACTTTTTACTTCTGCACTGTTTACCTGTTTACATTGAATGCACTGCAATGTTTACCTGTTTACATTTACTCCTACTTTATCAGTGCCCTTGCATTGCTACCACCCAAAACTACACCATATATATATATATATATATATATTTATATATATATATATATATATTAATATTATTTATATACAATGTCTATTTATACTTTCATATTTATACTCTCATTAGACATGTCATCTAGAAAACCTGTGTTTATCTAGATTAGATTAGATTAAATACTTTATTGTCATTGTACACAGAATACAACGAGACATTGTTTGGAACAACCCTGAGATGCCCACGGATAAGCTAAAAAAAGACTTAAAAATATAGTTTAATAAATAGATTGCAGTGACTAATGTGTGTACACTAGCACACAGGTTGGGGTGGTGGAGGGCAGAGGAGGTGAAGTGTGTTTATCAGTGCAACTGCTTGTGGGTAAAAACTGTTCCTTAGCCTACTGGTCCGGGCATAGAGTGCTCTGTAGCGCCTGCCCGATGGCAGGAAGGTGAAGAGGCAGTGTCCGGGATGGGTGGGGTCCTTGCAGATGCTTTGGGCCTTCTTGCTACAGTGGGTTCTGTGAATTTCCTCCAGTAATGGGAGCTGTGTTCCAATGATTTTCTGTGCTGTAGTGATGATGCGTTGTAGAGCCTTCTTGTTGTCCACGGTATAACAATCAACCCTTATGTTCATAAAATAAAAGCTGTGTTTTACTCGAAAAACGGGTTCTTTGCAAATATAATAATTTCTTTACTTTTTTAAGTTAAACAGAATAATCTCCTTGAAGGGACGTTGTCTATATAGATCTCTAATTATGGTACCCACGTTTAATGCACAATCAGATGAACATAGAAATAGTTGATTTATCACGTGTTGTATTGTAACAATTGCACCACATCACATTTCCCCCGTATTGCATTTCATATATGACATAATCGCACAATAAACATCACAATATTACCCCCCTATACAATGTGGAAGTGTCCCCGTTGTGAACAGTTCGCTTAATTGCTCTGTTTCAGTGCTCAGTCCAAACAATCCACAATTCCGCTCAGCGCGCACCAAATAATAGTCCAAAAACTCCGCGAATCAATCGGCACAACTGCGCTCCTCCAAGCAATAATAGATCCACCGTGCTTTCGCCTATTTCCCAGTTTCCACTTCCAAAGAAATCGCAGGCCCAACTCGCACAAACAAATAAAGGACACAGTCAGCTGGCTCACCGATACCGAAGTTACTCCAGGACGTGAAAGTAATCCAACAGAAGGTTGCGTGTATCACGATAGTCCATATAATCCAAAAGAAACGAACTTCCTGTAGCTTCTGTTACACTCAAACAATAGTTTTCTCTAACATCGATTTACTACGCGAAATTCATCCAGAGCGGCCTGCAGGCCCGCGTTCACTCTCACGGATTACAATAGTAGCTTTTTTTTCTGGCCTCCTTCATTCATTCATAAAAAGACAGCGTCATTTGCCCACGTGACCATTCACATTTTACAAACATGCACCATTGACTAATGACATAAGCCACAAACCATGCAAAAATTAAAAGATAAACTAAAAATAAAAAATATGTTAACATTCCAACGACCCCAATTTACATTTAGTTAGAGGGAAACATTTCTTATTTGCATTAATGCACTCTTCACCATACATAATAATGCAAAATATACATTTTACAGAACAATTCCCTTTCTATTTATGAACACACATTTGTGTAACCGGTAGTGTTACAGAACCCCCCCCCCCCCCCCCCCAGCCGGAGGCATATTGGGCCTAGGACCAAAGTAGGGTTTGAGGTTAGTAACATTCACAGTGTCTACATTATTAGATTGGTCTTCCCATCTAACCTTGTAGTTAATAGGGCCTAATTTTCTCAGTACTACAGCTGGACCTGACCAACGGGGCGCTAGCTTGGCTGAGAATTTGTCTATGGCGCTAGACTGTGGGTGTACCCTGACCCAGACCAAGTCTCCCACTAGGAACTGCGCAGACTTCCTGTGGGCATTGTAATACTTGGCTTGTCTTTGCCTAGCCACTCCCATTCTGTGTCTAACTTCTTGGCTCAGTTGAGCTTGTCTCTCCAGTGTTGTATACTGAGGCTGCTGAGGTGATGGTGCGATATGGATCAAGCGCTCAAGAGGTCCCTTAAGGTTTCTTCCCAAGGCTAGTTCTGCTGGGGTCCTTCCTGTTGACTCCTGCTTGGCAGTGTTGATGGCATAACGGAATTCAGACAGCCATTTTTCCCAAGTATTGTGGTGGTCAGCTACATAAGATGCGATCATTGTCTTCAAGACTCTGTTCACTCTCTCCGTCAAATTAGTCTGGGGATGGTAACTCGTGGTCAGTTTTTGAGTGACGCACCAGGTCTTACAAAGACCTTGTAAGAGCTGGCTGGTAAATTGGGGCCCACGATCAGACAACAAATATCTGGGAACACCCCATCTTGTAAAGATCTCGTCTTTGAGTATCTTGCAGAGCCTGGGAGTTTTGCTGTCCCGCAAGGGAAACAGCTCCACCCATTTGGTGTAGTAATCTACAACCACAAAGAGGAATAGATGACCAGCCTTACTGCGAGGGAATGGGCCCATTAGATCCACCCCTAACATTTCCCCTGCACTCTCTACCATAGTCTGCTGGATCAAACCAGCAGGCTTTTTATTGTCTGGTTTATACTTCTGGCATATTGCACAGCACTTGACATATTGCCACACATCATGCCGGATAGTAGGCCACCAGGCAACTTCAAGCAACCTCAATAACGTCTTCAGTCTACCCAAATGTGCCCCCAATGGATTGTCATGGCTGTACTGCAAAAATGACACCACCAAACTCTTGGGCACTCTGGTATTTCATGCCATCATTTTTGGTTGGAACACGTCTGTAAAGGACATCTTGCAGCACTTCAAAGCCAATCCGGTCAGAGTGATCATCATGTGGATCCATCTCAGCCATCAACTTTTGGACTTCCTCATCACTCCTCTGGGCGCGCGCGATTTCTTCCAGAGCCAGGATTAAAGCTGGAGTGGCATGCCAAAGCTAAGACAGCGGTTTCAGGTGTTACAGACCGGGACAAAGCATCTGGAACACAGTTAAGACAGCCTTTCCTGTATTGAACTTTAAAAGTAAATTGCTGTAGACGTAAAGTCCACCGTGTCAGTCTGTTGGAAGTCTTCGGGCTGTTAAAAGCCCACGTAAGAGCAGCATGGTCAGTGAACAGATCGAACTGAACCCCCTCTAGGAAGTGCCGCCACTTTTCAACGGCCCATACGACCACCAGACACTCCTTCTCAGATACGGAGTAGTTTAGCTCTGCACCTCTCAATGCTCTTGAAGCATACCCAATTACCTTCTCTCCTTCTTCAGTTTGCTGTGCCAGGACAGCTCCCAACCCAACAGCACTAGCATCAGTCTGGACCTGAAATGGCAAAGACAGATCGGGCTGTGCCAGCACTGGTGCCGTTTGTAGGGCTGTCTTGAGCTGATTGACACTGTCCTGACACTCCTTAGTCCAGCACCAGTCAACCCCTTTCTTCTTCAAACGGTTGAGCGGGGTCGCCAAGTCAGCAAATCGGGGAATGAACTTATGATACCACCCCACCATGCCCATAAAGCGCTGCAACGACTTCACGTCATGTGGTGTGGGGTAGTCCGAGATGGCACTGGTTTTATCGGGATCAACTGTCACGCCTTCACCCGTCACAATGTGCCCAAGAAACTTCAACTGTTGTTTGAAAAAGTGACATTTCTTGAGGTTGAGTGACAAATTGGCTGCGTGTAACTTGGAAAACACTAAGGCAATATCTTTAAGGTGTTGGGCGGTATCAGACGAATAGATCATTATATCGTCTATGTACACAAAGCATACATTTCCAACAAGCTCCCCCAACACCTTTTCCATCAACCGCTGGAAGGTGGCGCTAGCGTTTTTAAGCCCAAATGGCAATTGAAGTTGAACAAGCCAAAATGTGTGGCCACGGCGGTCTTAGCTTTAGTTTTTTCATCCATTGCCACCTGCCAATAACCGGACCTTAGGTCAAGGCTGCTGAAGATTGAGGCACCATGTAGTGACTCCAAGATATTATGTATAATCGGCATGGGATAAGCATCCAGCAAAGTTTTACCATTGACCGGCCTGTAGTCAACACAACACCGATAGCTGCCATCAGGTTTCTTAACCAACACCACAGGAGAAGCCCATGGAGATGAAGAGGGTTCGATGATTCCCTCAGCCAGCATAGAGTCAAACTGCTCTTTAATTATCTGCTTTTTAAAAGGAGAGGTGCGATAAGCCTTGCACCTAATTGGCACCTTATCGGTGGTCTCTATTGAATGAGTGAAAACAGTGGTCCTCCCTAGTTTATCTGAGCACACCGTCGGCCATTCTTTGAAGAGGGGATGTACCACACTGGGATGGTCTTTCCACACATCAGGGAACTCTAAACCAGGTTCCAGGAGAGGGCAAGGACCTTCTATTGCCATGTACAAAGTCACAGGCCTTCCGCACCACTCTCGCCCCTCTGGCATCTGCTTCAGGAAGGGAAAGTAGGAAACACCATGTTTTTGTTTGACCCCATACGTCATATCTCCCATCTTTATTTGGGTTGCTGTCTTGGCCAGAAAATCTAACCCAAGAATCACTGGAAAAGCTAAGTCACTTTTTTTCATCACATATGTATCCATAGTCCAGAACGTGTCATGCCAGTCATACAAAAGCTTGGTTTTTCCCAAAGCATTGTGGATCTTTCCATCAGCTAATATGAAATTCTGCTGGCTACCGGGTTGTAGGTTCTCGTTCTCTCTTGCCACTTCAGCCCATACAGCCTGTTGCATTAAAGTGTATGTACACCCTGTGCCTAACACTGCTTTTACTGGCATACCTCTAATCTTCACCGGAACTACCAGCAAGGGGCATGTTTCAGGAACTGGAACCTCGGGCTGAATAATGTTTAGGTCAGCCAATGTCTTTGGGGCTCGACGATTAGATGAGGATTGTTGGGACGTTTGAGGCTGGGCTTTCTCAGGTGCCCGCACTTTAGACCAGTAGTCCTTTTTTGAGGCCCAGTCACGTTCCACCATGGAACCCACCTTCACTACCTGTTCCACTGTGTGTACTGACCCCCTCAGATTACTAGCTAATGAAGGATTGCAGTTGTTAAGTATCCTCCGCACAAGTTCACTTTCTGGCATCTCCGGTTTCCACTTCAGGCACAGAGCGCGATAGTCATAGGCAAAGTCCCTTATATTCTGCCCTGGAGCTTGCACCATTAACCGAGCACTCTCCTCCACCTCTGTCAAGTAATCTGAGGACAGAAAAGCTGATAGAAAAGCAGTTTTAAACTCACACCAGTTATGAATCTTGTTTTTTTCAGCGCTCCACCAGCTTCGAGCAGAACCCACCAGCACCGTTGAAAACATGGCAATAAGCTCTGCATCTGATATAGGTTGTAGGCTGAGGTATGTCTCACACTGTTCTACAAATGCAAGGACATCCGATGATTCTCGTGTCTGTCCAAACTTGGGAAATTCCATCCTAATGGGCGGCTTCACGATCACAGTAGGAGTGGTTGGCGCAGACAAGCCTGAATCTAATAGGCCCTTACCTTTGGGTGTGGAACTTGTCCATAACTGTTGTGATGCTTCGGTGGCTGCAATCTTAACCTCCTTTCTCCATTTCTCATCTCTGCATAAAAGGCAGTTAACTACCCGTCTCTCCAACTCATCAAAAGACGTATTAAAGAAAGTCTCTAATTGTTGAAATTTACGGTCAACATATTCTCTTAAACTTTCCTCTCTGTTAATTGCACTCTCGAGTGAATTATTGAACTCTGCCTCCATATTATGAACCTTCTGTCTGATTGATTCAATGTCATGTTGCATTGTTTCAACATTTTCAAACATATTAACAACAGCAGGTGATTGTGCATTGCTTCCCCCATCAACATCATCAGGATTTACATCATGATCACCTTCATCAAGATACAATGAACTCAATAGGGATGAAACCTCAGGTACTCTTCTAAATCTAACCCACTGGGCTCTTGCTCCTCTCCCATGTTGTGTTAGAACAGATTAATCCAAAATCAACTCAAAAAGTTTGACTGAAACTATTCCCCGTACGGGCCACCATCTATAACAATCAACCCTTATGTTCATAAAATAAAAGCTGTGTTATACTCGAAAAACGGGTTCTTTGCAAATATAATAATTTCTTTACTTTTTTAAGTTAAAGAGAATAATCTCCTTGAAGGGACGTTGTCTATATAGATCTCTAATTATGGTACCCACGTTTAATACACAATCAGATGAACACAGAAATAGTTGATTTATCACGTGTTGTAACAATTGCACCACATCACATTTCCCCCGTATTGCATTTCATATATGACACAATCGCACAATAAACATCACAATATTACCCCCCTATACAATGTGGAAGTGTCCCCGTCGTGAACAGTTCGCTTAATTGCTCTGTTTCAGTGCTCAGTCCAAACAATCCACAATTCCGCTCAGCGCGCACCAAATAATAGTCCAAAAACTCCGCGACTCAATCGGCACAACTGCGCTCCTCCCATAGATATATACACTAGATGTCGCCTTGACTACTGCTGTTCATTGGAACGAATGCGTCAATCGAGACGGCATCTTGCTTCAGTGATCCACTCCTCTATAATGCATTAGCATCAATCTGGGCAAAGATCTAGCGAAAATTAAATCACCATAAATCGTCAAAATCTCAACCAATTATCTAGTTTTTTGGGTTGTTCCAACTGACAGGCATGTTTTTATGGTTGAGTCTAGAGAAAACTAAGCTTAAGACGATAATAAAGATACATTTTACCCGTCTAGCCCCATAGACTCCCATTCATTCTGCACTAGCTAGCGGCGGCCCCTAGAGGAACAATGAGTAAACTGCAACCAGGTTCGATACAATGAAAGTAAACAGGCTCTTCGTAGACAGGCTCTGGTTGAGGCCACATACCCCTCGTCTCGTTTACTCATGTAAGTTGTAATCTCACCAGAAGTTGCTGTAGATCTGTAGAACATTTACCTCTGCTACTACATAGGCTACGCCAGTCGTTACTTTTATAATCATGGGTCAGTGCCATGGGCAAATGAGATGTAGCTGAATTCATAAATGACAAAGCCATGAGAAAGGTGATTTTCTTACGTTTCAACAACAAAGAAGCCGATCTGCCATCATTGTGAGAAGTTCCCAAATTTGTCGCTAATCGCTAAAAAGGTTGTCTATCGCTGGGGATGGCCAAACGTCGCTAAATAGGTAACGCTGACAATACAGGAGAACTAGTTTAGCGCTTCAGATCCCTGTACCAAGATGGCGGCGGTGTTGACGCATGCTGAGAAGCAGAAGGCGACATCTAGTGTATATATCTATGCGCTCCTCCAAGCAATAATAGATCCACCATGCTTTCGCCTATTTCCCAGTTTCCACTTCCAAAGAAATCGCAGGCCCAACTCGCACAAACAAATAAAGGACACAGTCAGCTGCAGTGGCGTAACAAGCCAATGGTGGGCCCAGGTACGAGAGCGCTAAGCGGGCCCCATACCGACCAGGGCCGTTTCAAGGAATTTGGGGGCCCCAAGCAAAATGGACATGGAGGCCCCCACCCAGCCACCGCATGCAAAGCCTACAGGAACCACAGCATAGCCATACAGTTTAAATTCACCCACACTTTATATAAATAAAAAATGTTGACAAAAAAAGTTGTGCAAATACTGCTGTTGCATATGCTGTGCATTAGTTTTGAACATTTTGAACATTTGCAAAAACACCACCGTACCATAAAATCCAATGTCAGCTTCTTCCTCATGAATGGAGGATGAAGTTGATGGTGTACCTGGGAAAATAATTGAAAAAAAATCTGAGATTACCTGTGAAGTACGTTTGACCATTTCACTGTTAGCATATTGGAAATGGTCATTAACAGCTCAGCGAGAGAAATTCACTCTACCTTCATCAGTGGAGGTATCCTTAGGAAGAGCCTGAGGGCTGAGAAATGTAAGCAAAGCACCTTGAGGGAGAAAGAAAAGATACATTATGTTAGCATTTCCATATTTTTATATTTAGAAGGGATGCAGCTGCTTTCACAACTACCAATGCTTACTGTAAAAACATCCCAAGCTAATGTTATACATTGACCCAGGCCTACTTGTATCTTAACATAGCATTTAAGCATTCTGCTGTTTAAGAATTAGACAGACGCACCCCGTGCTTTAAAGACAGTAAACAGCTGGCGTGCATGAATACTGCTAGACATGAATGTTCCAGTCTGCTTTGATGCACGGAATTTATCGTGTGGTTTTCCTAACCCCCATTTGGTAAATAGATTATCACGGTCGATTAGTAGCCTATAGCAGAGAAGCTATGGCACCTTCATCAAAACCTATTACAAAGCTATAGAAATGTTATGTCATTAAATACGATAAACAGTGATTCTGGAACAGATCTGCGTCTTCCTTATCCCGTTAATAAACATATTACAGTATGTAACCATATTCCGTCCGTTGCGCTAGCAGCTAACTGTTCTAGTTTGTTACAAGCAGCATGGGCAGGCAGTTAACATAAAAAATGTTTTTGCTAGGCTAGCCTTCCTGCTGCGACATTACACCATTTGTACAAGACAAGTAGAGCTATTTTATCCAGTATAATGTATCACTTACCACTATCTTGTTTTTTCTTGTCATCCTCTTCCTTTCTCTTCTTTCTTTTCTGGCTTCCGGACGCATAACTCCGCTTCATTATGACTGCGAGGTTTTATATTTTCCCGGCAGCAGAGATCACAAACTTGGCTGGCTGCTGTCAGCGACTACTGAGAGGGGCCCCCTTGAGGGGGATCCCGGTATTGCCGGTAACAGTGTCGTTGCACTTTACTGCATTGACTATCAAAGGGGCGCTCACAGTTTGTCGTTGCATTTTATTCTTATCCAGTCGTTGTCTTGGGGCCCATGGCCAGCTTGGGGCCCCAAGCAATTGCTTGGTTTGCTTGCCTTCAAGCGATGGGCCTGATACCGACGAAGTTTGGCCCAGGATGAATTAGCTCTGATACATGCAATACACATTAAGGGTGACTTCAATTGTTTATGCAAAGGGCCTGAGGCACCGAAGTAGTTTAGTAGTTACAGATTACAATTTCAAATAAAAAACACACGACTACATATCCATTACATGTAAAAACATTAAAAAATTATTTTATTAACAGCCTGCAGGCCATGCAGGATAATCTAATATTACTGCATTAACATCAACTCGCATGGAATTATGGGAACACTCAATGCGCTTCTTCAACCCTCTGCTGAAACTGCAAGCGTAGATTGCTTGCTTATAAACTCGCACTGCGCAGAAACAAAACTTAATGTAGCCTAACTTATTTAACCGTCCAGAAACCAAATAAAATCATTCATATGCATACAACCCCCAATATGCGTGAATTAGGCCATTAGAAGAAGGCCATCTTACGAGCCTTTCGTTGTGCAAAATCGTCAACAGTGTTCCCAATATTTAATGCTCTGGCTCTCGTATTTTCAATGGACAGGATAGCTAACCCACGGAGCCTCTCCTGCCCCATGCTGCTTATTAGGTATAGGTCTTAATAAGTTTGAGTTTGGAAAAAGATCGCTTAGCTGTTGCCACAGTCACAGGCAATGTCAGAAACAACATGAGTAGGCCTACACACTTCCCCGAATGTGGATGTTACACTGTCATAATCTACCACCAGCATTTTGGCAAGTTGAAAAATAGATGACTTCTGTGAAATCTCTGCTTTAAAGCAAGACCTGAATGAGAGGAGTTGTGTTGGGAATGTCGGTGCAATGTCCCTGCTATAATGGTCTGACAAACGTCTTGCCTTTTCAAGCAGTTCATCATCACCTGCGAGTTGAAGGGTCATAGGACGTAAAGACTCACATGACAAGTTTCCCGCATACTTGCAAATCTTTGGGAGAGCTGACTGATTATGATGTCCAGAGTTGCATTAAATACCTGCACTTTGAAGTATCTCTCTGCATCGGTTAAGCGCTCGATCTTCCGATAGATCGTCAAAGTGACGCTTCACTCTCCGTGCTCTAAAATTCTAAAGTTCTAAAAAAAAAAAAAAAAAAAAAAGGAGGCAGGGCCGGGGTAGCGACGGGCCCCAGGAGGTCACGGGCCCTGGTGCGACTGCACTTGCTGCACCTACTATAGTTACGCCACTGGTCAGCTGGCTCACCGATACCGAAGTTACTCCAGGACGTGAAAGTAATCCAACAGAAGGTTGCGTGTATCACGATAGTCCATATAATCCAAAAGAAACGAACTTCCTGTAGCTTCTGTTAGACTCAAACAATAGTTTTCTCTAACAGCAATTTACTACGCGAAATTCATCCAGAGCGGCCTGCAGGCCCGCGTTCACTCTCACGGATTACAATAGTAGCTTTTTTTTTCGGCCTCCTTCGTTCATTCATAAAAAGACGGCGTCATTTGCCCACGTGACCATTCACATTTTACAAACATGCACCATTGACTAATGACATAAGCCACAAACCATGCAAAAATTAAAAGATAAACTAAAAATAAAAAATATGTTAACATTCCAACGACCCCAATCTACATTTAGTTAGAGGGAAACATTTCTTATTTGCATTAATGCACTCTTCACCATACATAATAATGCAAAATATACATTTTACAGAACAATTCCCTTTCTATTCATGAACACACATTTGTGTAACCGGTAGTGTTACAACGGTGCAGCCAGGATACCAAGTAGTGATGCAGTATGTGATGATAGACTCAATGGTACATCTGTACAAGTTGATTAACAGCTGTTGCGGGAGGTGGGCCTTCCTCAGGCACCTTAGGAAGTACATTCTCTGGTGCCCCCTCTTTGCCATGGCTTTGGTGTTGGTAGACCATGTCAGGTCACGGTAGACCATGTCAGGTCACACTAACAGTGTTGTACATAATTAATCTCTATCATCTACATAACTGCACAGAATACTGTACTCAATCTGCACTTTGGTATTTAATGCTTCTTTTGCACTTCTGGTTGGATGTCAACTGCATTTCACTGGCTCTGTATCTGTACTGCTACTGCTACTGACAAATGACAATAAAGTTGAATCTAATCTAATCTCATGAACAGCCAACACACCCATGAAATGAAAGATCCATTAGCAAATGGTGCCATTTGAGGGTGGAAACTTTGCAAAAAAAAAAGTCACATTTTTATTGATTTTATTATTTAATCTGAAGTAGGACATGTTAAACTATGAGAAAAAAATATCTGGCCAGCTCAATTACGGTATTAGTGTGGACGCCATTTAAAACCAATAAAAATACCACCCGGTAACAGAGGGGACAGTAACACAGGGGGACAAATTAGGCTAAAGTTGGCTATTATCACTCATGTGATGAACAACGCATGGTGACTGCACAATACAATTTTTAACACATGATTTAACCATATCTTCAATATGGTATAACGTGGCCTACTGGTAAGGGCATCGGGCTTGTAACCGAAGGGTTGCTGGTTTGATCCCCGACCAGTAGGAAAAATGTGGGTGGGGGAAGTGGTTGAGCACTGCTCTCCCATGCCCACATCCACAGCTGAAGTGCCCTTGAGCAAGGCACCTAACCCCTCACTGCTCCCAGAGCGTCGCTGTAACAGACAGCTCACAGCTCCGGGTTAGTGTGTGCTTAACCTCACTGTGTGTACACTGTGTGCTGTGTGTTTCACTATTTCACGGATTAGGATAAATGCAGACATTTATCACAAAATTTCCCTCACAGGATCAAAAGTGTTGATTAAAGAGAGACATTAACTCTGCTCCTTATAGGTGCCTTCCCCCAAAATGCATCCCACCTCCTGAGAGTCAGGTGACTAGAGATACATTCATGGGGCATGTCCAGAAGGATTTTCATCAGAGTAACATGGGGGGACAGAGCATATTTCAAGATTTAAGATATTAAAATATATTTTTTATTTAACAAATAGTATGTGGTAAGATATTTTATAAATAGTTATTTGCAATAATAGTTTAACACATGAAAATTGTTTGATTTCTTATATTTGCATGACATTTTAGAGTACTTGCACCACAGTCAGAGTAATTATTGTCGAGTTAATAAATCTTAAGGACATAAACCTTGTTTTACATAGTAGAAATGTGTTCCATTTTATAAACAAGCTTGAAAAAATAAGTATCAAGCCATTTTTACCCAACTTTTATTTGATCATGGGGACACAAATGGCACCATTTGCTAAGAATGATATGGAGTTGTAGTTGTATGGCAGGCATGGGCGTAGATTTAGGGTGGGACGCTCATGACTAGTCCTAACCAATATTTTAAAATGACAAAATTGTCCCCACCAATATTTTAGCGAACTCATTTGTGCTGCTGATCATTCCGACAGCCAGCACGACAGTACAAGAAACGTCGTCATTTGATTGGCTGAAAACCCAAGGGGGAGGGGGAAGGGTTATCTGACACGCATGCTGCACAGCACACACATTGCTTTATAGACCTCTCCAGAATATATCCCGCCTCCTAGCTTCCGTATCCATCCAACTTCCGGGCGTGGATTGTCTATGGGAAATAACATGGCGTTTTGAAAGATCGTACCTGTCAAACTCTGTAGGTGACAAAGTAGAAAAAGCTGCTGGGCAGGTTGGCCTACACACTTCTGCCATCTAGTTTCCACTGGATTTTTTTATTTTCGGTGCCGTTTAAGTAGTATAGTCTATAGTATACTACTTAAACGGCACCGACAATCAAAAAATCCAGTGGAAACTATATGGCAGAAGTGTGTAGGCCAATCTGCCCACCAGCTTTTTCAACTTCGCTACCTACAGATGTTTTACCGGTATGATATTTCGAAACGCCATGTTATTTCTCATAGACAATCCACGCCCGGAAGTTGGATGGATACGGAAGTTACGGAGGCGGGACTTATTCTGGTAGTCAAGCGAGCGGGTGTGTCAACGACAACGGTACGTTACCAGGGCTGTCTGTCAATACATAGGCCTACCCCATAAAAGGCCAGAGTGAAACATTTTAATATTCCCTTTTCCCTTCAGCTTACATACAAACCCCTTTTTGTGGTGTGTAGATCAGCTATGCCACCCAAGAAGAAGAAAGGGGACATACGAAGCTTTTTCATAAAGCAGAGTGTAACTAAGCAAAATAACTAGCCACACAAGCTAGCAGTGATAGTGACCAGGCTTTCAAATTATGCAGATTCTATTATGTGGAAAAATAGTATTAACTGGTGATAGCATATGTTACCCAGGATATTGTTAAAGATAAACCTAGCTTCTGTAATCTTTCAACCAAGGTCAGGAGTATTGATTAGGGGTGTGCAGCACGGTCGCATAGAAGTCGCGCTATCACAATAGATGTTATTACCAAGTCACTGAATGTTAATTAGCCTACCTTAAGTTAGAATCTTGGAAGTCACAACCAGTGTTGCCACAGTTACCTTGAAAAAGTAATCTGATTACTGATTACTGATTACTCCTTTAAAAAGTAACTTAGTTACTTTACTGATTACTTGATTTTAAAAGTAACTAAGTTACATTACAAGTTACTTTATTAGTTACTTTCAGCAGCTGCCGACAACACCCCCACCACCTCAACATATAAATGATAACCGGTTTTGCCAATACTCACTATACAGGAAGTGCATTTTAACAGTAATGTCAGCAATGTATAGCAGACATACCAACCTAACCTACTTAGATACTGAAATTCAGATGTTTGTTCAATAATGTCTAAGTACACCAAATAAGGAAGGCCTATTGATAGAAATTGATGTTATAGTAAAATATGTTGATTTTTTTTTTTCATGTAGCCTTGGCAACTAGCCATCTTGAATAGGCCTGAGTAATATGCAAATGAAATTACACTTGTTAAACTCACCTCAACAAGTCTTTTTCAGTCATTTAACCCGCCGTGAGCAATGCTAAAGTCGCTGTTACAAACAGTGCAGTGTGCAAGACTATCATTATGTTTTAATCTTATGAGACAATTGGGTACACTTTTGTGTAGTCTGATGTGAAATGGTTCTTAAATCGTCCTTTTTGAGGGGCACTGACGCTGCCATGACGCTCCTGTTTATAGATACACTGACTGAACTGATTAATTAAGTTTGGGAGAAAAGAGATATAAGCACGTCTTACACTGAAAACTGAATGGTTGATTTAGCAAAACAGACCAGGATGCTCTCTGTCTTGGATGCGCTTCAGGCACAAACGCACCACTCCTCTCTCTCTCTCCCTCTCCGTTGTGTGCGCGTTAAACTCATATGCACACGCGATTTGAATCCGGTCTGGCTTGCGTGATCTTGTTCGCTCTAGGTTCCGGGAGATTTTATGTAATTTGCGGGCGTCAGGACCCTAGTGGAAATTCCAGTAGAAAATCCAATAGGAAGCCTATTGGTCTGAACTGGTCTGAAATGGTCTGTACTGGTTGCAACTGGTTCCAACTGGGTTTTTGATTTTCTACTGGTTTACCCAGTTAGTAACACCAGTTGAAACCATTTAAATACCAATAGAACCAATAGAACTTTTGGACTGGGGATGCTCACCAGTTCAATCCAGTTGAAACCAGTTGAATGTAACTGGTGTCTGCAATTTCAATGGTTATGGGTCTCAATTGGTTCAGTAACTGGTCTCAACTGGTCTGGCAAACCAGAAGTAAACCAATTTACAATTTTACAATGAATGGACAATGGATAGGACATTTCAATTTACCTTGGGCTATTATGTGAAAAAAATAACAATACTGTTTACATTTCTGCATTGAATAATAGCCTATGCAAAACCGTGCTATTTTGAGCCCACTACGTATTTTACATATTTTAACAACACAATTCAGAAAACTTAACACAAAAACGGGTAATGTAAATGACAGAAACACCAGATTTGAGTTTGATATGTAATTTATTTTTCTTTTCTTACTTCACCATAGTCTCGCTCATAAAAATTGGGAAATGTACATACATACAGTTTATCAGTGTGGTTAATAATTAAGCATTTACTTACAATTTCACTTGGTGACACAATCATGTTTTTATCTGTGAGTTATATGCATTGTGTTTAGATATAGATAGATAGATAGATAGATACTTTATTGATCCCCAAGGGGAAATTCAAGATTTACAACTTTGTAACCAAGATTGAAAGATTTAGGCTACTTAAGTTACAAGTAAGAATTTGATTGATTTCTCCAAATGTATTGTTTGTTAATTGCATTCTGGAATTGTTTTTTTCTTTTTTGCATCTACAGTAGCCTACCCTCCAGAATTATTGGCATCTCTGCTAATCTATCTGTTGGTAATTTATTGTAATCTCACATTGAAAACAAATAGGAAAAATCCAACCTTGAAGTTAAGCAAATGTATTTTGAGAAAAAGGAAAATCTCATGAAGAAATACATATTTTTAACAAAAACACGTTGCTCACAATTATTGGCATCCCTGAAAAATGTATTTTCCTATCTAATTTAAATTTATTTAAGTTAATCAGAGTGTCTGTGAACTTTCTGAAGTAGTTCATGACTTTCTTTTTCACTATGGTATGAAAATAAAGTCACACTGAGGCTAAATCCTCTAGTCATTTCTCAACATCGGAAAGACAAGATAATACACTAAACTTAAATAAAAAGAAAGTGTGTTGACATTTGTAAGTCAGAGAATGTCTATGAAAACTAGGTACTTTGTTTAAAATGGACAAAGACCCATGGTTATCTTGTCCACACGTACAGTATGGAGGATGGTAAGATAGGCAAAACATTCCATAAGAACCACTGTTGGAGAGTTACAGACAAAGGTGCCATCTTGGGGGTCAAAAAAAGTCCCCCCAAAAATCTTCAAAAGTTACCTCATTGCTAATAGCTTATTTAGAGGGCATGCCAAGTAAAAGCCTGTCCAGTCATTTAATTACCAAATATAAATGGCAGGAGTTACTGAATGGTACAGTGACTCTGTCTGGAAGTGTGGTCTATTGTCAGATGAAATGAAAATTGTGCTCTTTGGCTAGAAACACTTTAGGTGTGTTTGGCATACATAGAAGAATGACTATACTGAAAGGAACCCCGTGCCTAATAAGAATTATGGTGGAGGGGCTGTGCTATTGTGGGGCTGTTTTTATTCCCAAAGGCCGTGGGAACCTAATTAAGGTGCATGGTATCATGAACACCAAGAAAAAACTAAACATTTTCAAATAAAAGGAAATCTGTCAATCTCTGCCAAGACACTAAAAGTTGGTCATGATTGGATCATTCATCAGGTCAATGAACCAAAGCAAACATCCAGATCAAAACAAATATGGTTTGCTGAACACAAAATCAAGCTTCGGACATTGCCATCTCAGTCCCCTGATCTAAACTCCATAGAAAAACAGTGGGGTGAGTCAAAGAGGAGAATGCATAAGTGTGGACCTAGGAATCTGGACGATCTGGGGAGATTTTGTAAAGACGAACGATCTTAAATCCCTTGCTTTGTATTCTCCAACTTTATGGGGTGTCATAGGTGAATATTACAAGCTGTTTTATTGGCAAAGGGAGGCTTAAGAAGGTATTACAAGCAGGGGTGCCAATAATTATGAGCGACATGTTTTTGTTAAAAAATATTTATTTCTTTGAGATTTTCCTTTTTCTCAAAATAACTTTTTTTTTCATTGTGAGATAAATCACCAACAGATTATGGGCTGTATTTTGCACCCTGGTGCATGGCGTAAAACTCGTTTTCCAGCCGGCGCAAAGTTTAATTCCTTATTTTGCACGTTGATTTTTTAAACAATGCGCCCAGGGGTGTGGCAATTAACAACCGAGGGAATGGCCTAGCGCATTGTCTAAAAATCGCTATTGTACACCTGGTCAGAAGTCTATGGCGAGTTGTTTGTATGTTATTTTAAGAGCGCATTGTCAATAGTCATATGCTAAAATGGTATTATTTGAAATGCATTTTTTGAAAATACTAGCAAGGTGTTCCTTAATATGAATTTGTGAATTATTTGTGTGGCTGCACCTCTTGTTCCTTATACAATATCCACCTTCTTCTTCATCTTCTTCATGTCTCTGTTGAAAAAACATAGAAATCCTTGAGTTTCATTAGACTGAAATGAACAGCATCAGATCATTCTGTCACATTCCTGTCAAAGATATCAATTTTATTAGATTGCAGTAGGCTAATTTATTCTTCTTATAGAGTCCTAAATTGCCATCAACAGACTGTAGGCTACCTTGGTCTGGTCTGTACAGGTGTTGGTCTTGGTCTTTCTCCATCTTGAATTCCTGGGAATTCAGGACACTCTCTGTGGTCCAAAAACTGTTTGTAAGTCCTTGAGGTCATTTCTTGGATATGCATAGGCCTATAAATACAAATATGAGTAAATGAACACAGACCTGCTTATATTGGATGTTTATAATATGTTTATAATTACAAAACTTTTTAGAAATGGAAAACGATCACGTGCTTAGTGACAATGTGGCCTAATCTGTCCAGTCATGAATTCAAGTAGGCCTACGAGCCACGAAAAGATAACACTGGCTGCATTAACGTAGCCTACTGCACGAGCCTGAAACTACCAAATTCTCACGCGAAAATAAGGTCACGCGCACATAGGCTACTATTTAAATTACAGCACTCTAGAATTACTAACGTTAATAACGTATTGTGTGCATACTGCATAGCCATAGCGAGTACAGCTTAACGTACAATAGTGGAAGCTATACATTTTAACTTTAAAATGTTTGCCCTAGTAACTTACGATATTTAGCAGACAATTAGAAGTGCTATAGAAGAATTGTTTCCTGAGAGGACATTAAGGACTTCAACGTTAACGCAGCAAAACAAATCCCTTGTTTGACGTGGTGGGTGATGTGGTCTACCACCAAGCCCAAATGCTACTGCTCTTGTCTGGTAAGTATGAATAACACACACTACAGTCCATGTGTATAAAAGGCTTACATAGACTTTATAATGTCATTATTAATTTAGCTCTCTGATACGGTGTAGTAACAAATACTAGACTCTGTTAGCGCTAACGTTAGCTAGCGTTACGTTAGCATAGCCGTCAGACAGGCTCATGCATAAATCTGGTTCCAAAGGTAGCTAACTTAACTTAGCGGTTAGGTATGACACATTTGCTGAGTGTAGGCTTATGAAACGTCCACTAGCCTGATCGCTTACCTTCAGTTACATGAAGTCATCATGAGCAGTAGGGGTGACAGCTTGCTTGGGTTACCTTATGTCCTGTTGATACAGACGGTCGCCGCACTAACGTTAATGTTGTGTCAGGCGGTCGCCTCTCTTATTAACGTTACATGTGGACTGTAGCCTATCATCTAACAAATAACTAGGCTCACACATTGTAACCACTGTAGACATATGAGTGTAGGCTAGGCCATGGTAGGCCTTTGCTGTAGTAGGCCTAATGATTTTAACTAGTTCAAAATAATATAGGCCTATTATATATAAGATAATGCACAATGTAG
This sequence comes from Alosa pseudoharengus, assembly GCF_046254945.1. Taxonomy (NCBI): domain Eukaryota; kingdom Metazoa; phylum Chordata; class Actinopteri; order Clupeiformes; family Clupeidae; genus Alosa; species Alosa pseudoharengus. Next base: position 21,083,186 of record NW_027468640.1, read on the forward strand.
GCCTGACTGTCATTCTGACTTCCTGTTGTGCTAGTGTTCTCCTAGTATATCTTTTTGTGTCAAGTAATTACATTAATTGTGTCAATTAATCATACTCTTATTTTTCCACATTCTTATAACAAAAACAGTGCTTGCACTGATGATGCCCCTGCACTGTTTACTTTTGCACTACCACCATTGCACATACTCCACCATAGCACCAATCAGGGTCAATGTATCATAGGTGCAGTCCCTACTGGCACTATCAGGCCTAGTAATCCTCACTCTTAACTTTTATATAACTGGGTGATTACATTTATTGTATGTGTGTGAGATATGTGTGTATGTACTGTATAAGTTGCTGCATATCTAAAATTGCCCTCTGGTATCTATCTATCTATCTATCTATCTATCTATCTTTCTATCTATCTTTTTGTATTACAGAGGATGAGGACAATCTGAGGAAGCAAATGGAGCTCAAAAGACCTCCTGTGCCCAAGATCAGGCAAGAGCCTTTGTTGGCCAATGAGAAAAGAAAAGAAAACAGCCTTCCATGGCACCAAAAAAGTAAGCCTGCCATTCACTAACACAGCACTAAGCCTGCTAATACCTTAGCATTTGTGAAAAAGCAATAAGAAGATTTGCATCCCCACAACATTTACAGTTTTTCCTCAGTCACTTTGATGCTTTTCTCACATCACTATTAACATTTGCACAGCAGTTAGTGAATATGTACGCTTCACATTTGCAATTTGTTCAGAGGAAGGAGAAATTGCTACTATGATGTGCACAAATGAATAAATGTTGTGGAGGTTGAACTAATAGTTGTGAATAGTTAGAATTTTTATTCCTGATCTGAGAAAAGCACCAAAGCAACTGAGGAAAACTGCAACACTGTCTTAAGTTGCAATTTGCCACTTTGTCACTAACAAGCCCAAAACGGCACATTGTATTTCAATCACCTCTCAGATAATTAAGACACATGAAAGAGAAGGGGACAGACAATTCATGCAGAAAATAATAGGAAAAAAAAATAGCTGCCAAGAAAAGGAAACCCCTTTGTCAAAAGTCAGATTTGGTAAGTTTGCTTTCTTTAATGTAAAGTTAAGGCTAAACAAGGCTAAGATAAATAGTATTAAACGGGATACATAACAACATACCAAATAGAACTGCAGTCTTTACGAAAAACGAACCCTTTACAAAGGTATTTATTTACAGGACGCAACCTTTGTGAGATCACCCATCCCCCCAAAAAAGAAACTTCTCAAAAAAAATGAAACAGCCTCAGAGTTTCAGGTAAGACTTCTACAGTCATTGACCATATATTTGATGAATGATGATAAATACATATTAGTTTACTGAGGTTTTTGTCATATAGCATGGTGTGGAGGGATCTACCAACCAAGTGGCTCTGGTCCCCTCTGAGTTTGAGGTAAGACTTCCTCACACAATGCCCATATCTTCAAACCTTCATGACACACAACACAGGCAGGGGCAGCTGTGGCCTACTGGTTAGGGGTTCGGGCTTGAAACCAAAGGGTTGCCAGTTCGATCCCCAACCAGTAGGAAAAATGTGTGCAGGGGAAGTGGTTGAGCACTGCTCTCCCATGTCCACATCCACGGCTGAAGTGTCCTTGAATATGGCACCTAACCTCACTGCCTCCCGAGCGCCACTGTAGCAAGGCAGCTCACTGCTCCGGGTTAGTGTGTGCTTCACCTCACTGAGTGTGTTCATTGGACATACAAGTAAACGATAAGAACAGAAAAGAAGCAATCAGCAAAAAATCTTATTGGTTGTTTTTAGGATGCTTTGGAGGGAGTCGGACCATCCAGTCGGAATCCCACATTCTTTGATGCTGAGGTAATGAAATGCTTATCATGTCCATTTGCAATTGTGGGGATATATCCCATCTTTACTATTGCTTTAGATGGATCCAACTATTATAAACTGCATTTGAATATACTAAGGTTTTTGTGTTTATAGGACTTTTTGGATGTCTCTGATGACAAGGTAAAGTGCTTTGCACATGATGACTGCATGTTAAGTTTTTTACAAGAAAATGTGTATGGTTTTACAGAAAAACAGATTCTGATGACCCTTTGTGCTGACATAAATTACATACTTTATTTTTACTTCGCATTTAGGATTCTGATGTATCAGATGATGGTGTTGTTCCCCAAAGGATGTTTGGAAACATCAAAAAAGCTTACCAGCAATTAAAGACCAAAAACAAAAAAAGACCTCAAACAAAGGTAAATTCAAGATCTTATCTTACACGCACACGCTCAGCTTGTGTAAGAAAGGATAACTATTTGAGTTGTTTTGTTTTTTGTGTTTTTCTCTCAAACGTGTTAAATGACAGATACAAAGATTTGGAAACACAAAAATAAAAAAAGAGAGGGATGGTCTTTGGGCAACCATAGAGGCAATTCATACAAACACTTCCCGAGTGTTGGGAGGTCAGCCTATGGGTGAGTGAATAATAATGCAATAAAAAAATGCAAGTTCAAATGCAATCTCTTTAAAAGACGTGTATTGAATCAAACTGATTAACAATATGTTTTGTCAATATCCTGTGCAGCCCAATCGGAGTCGCAGATCACTGTATGTCAAGGCTATGCTTGGTTTGGTAAGCTATGGTTTGAATGTACCTTGCCATCGCCTCCCTGCTCAGATGGCAAGATACATTCAAACCATAGCTTACCAAAACAGTTACAGCAAAACCTCCCCTCACTCCTGAGAAATATCAGGCAGTAAAGGGTTTCAATTCATTCACGTTTAACAGAGAACCGATTCTATTTCTATTAAAAAATATAACAAAACAAAAACATGAACATGAATTGTTTCTGATATTTTTGTTTTTGTTTTTCAGACACATTCAAGTGATGGCTTGTGGACAATGGCGTAGGAGAAGCTGAGGTGGCTGTACGCCACAAGAAAATAGGAGTATTCATTTCAGAAAAAAATCATAGATCTTAACAGAAAAAAATAAAAACCGCCTTAATCATACCTTTTGAAATATGTTGTTCTTTGTTAATTGTTCTGGGAGTAGGTATAATAGTAGGAAAATAGAATTGCACATTTTAAAAAAGGAGAAGTTGATAATTGAAAACATTTGTAGGCCTATGTAAAACAACTAGAGTTTTAAGCTGAGTCATATCTATTTTTGTTTTTCTAAAGTACAAACCTGTTGTCACCAGTTAAAACCATTACAGACCAATTCACACCAGTTAAAAAATATAATATAATCTTAAACCAGTTCATACCATTTAACACCAATTCATTCAACCAGTAGGTTTCTTTAACTGGACCTTACCAATACAATCCAGTAGAGACCAGTTACCCACCAGTAAAAAAATATAATATAATCTTAAACCAGTTCATACCATTTAACACCAGTTCATCAACCAGTAGGTTTCTTTAACTGGACCTTACCAATACAGTCCAGTAGAGACCAGTTACCCACCAGTAGAAGTGTTCCAATTTCCATATAAAAACCAATAAAACCAGTTGAAGTTTTTACTGGTTTCCAACTGGTTTCCCAATGATTTTCTACTGGTTTCCTACTGGATCTCAACTGGATTCCTACTGGATCTCAACTGGATTTTCAACTGGATTTCTACTGGAATTTCCGCTAGGGGAAGCCGCTATCAATATGTGGGAGACTCCCAAAACTTCGGGAGACTTGGGATGTCTAGCTAGTATGTGCAATGTACCTTAATGTTGTCATGTTTAGCTGACACAAACTCAAAGTAATGACTGATGAAATGTGCATCTCTCTCTCCCTCCATTGTTGTTTACGTTTGTGTCGCTGCGTGGTTTTACACGTGAATTGTGCTCATGCTGAAAACGTGAGCATAGCCTACATGACATTAATCCCCAAGACAAGAAGAAAGAAAAGAATATATGTTTTTACTAAGGAAAATTACAAAAATAGTAACGCACAGTAACTTAGATAAGTAACTTTAATCTGATTACTGGTTTGTAAATAGTAGCGCGTTAGATTACTCGTTACCGAAAAAAGTGGTCAAAATAGACTAACGCGTTACTAAGTAACGCGTTACTGGCATCACTGGTCACAACAAACATTGGATCTGGACATTTTTCGTTTCTATTCTGTTTATGTTATGTATTTCTGAGTGTAGCCTAGGCCTACACAATGCAGAGAAATAAAAGGGAGACCCAAATTTGTTTGAAGGACTGTCATTGCATTGTTATGACACATGCTGTAAAAACGTGTTGGCAATGTGAATAAGTTAACACTGTTGGTTGTTCAAATATAATGAATCATTATTTGATAAATAATATCCAAATAACACTATCATATACAATATGGTAGGAGGGTTAAACTCGCTAGCCAAAGGATAGGCTACAAAATGAATGAACCACTTTGTATGCAGGAAAGACAGCATCAAACCACTACAGATGGATGGCAGGTTGAGGAAACAGCATCAGAGCTTCAGGTGAGGTTCTAATTATTAGCCTATGTCAAATTGTCAATTCAGTTGGAGTCAGGAGCATTGCTGTACAATATTATGAGATGGAGTAGATTCACTTCTGTATTGTGATATTCTGTATTGCCAACAGTCTGAAATAACAAAGGAAATCGCCATTAAGGCACTGGTATCTTACAACAAAAGAATTCCAATTACAGTTAAGCAAATACAAATATAATTTAGAGTCGCATAAATTCATAGACATATTCAATCCTAAACTATGGTGCATTTCCATACTCTGTAACATAAATAAAATACTATATATATATACTATATTATATTATGACTATATAATCTGGGCAAATTTAAAATTTAAGATATGCTTAGCTTCTGTTATCTGAGAAACAAAATTGGCATCTAGTGGTCAAACATTTATTTACGTTTAAACAATTGTTTTCGTCTGCACATATTTCTCTCCAGTCGGAGATGCTAGTTTAACTTTAGAGTACTATAAATAATGAAAGAGGCTATTGTCTATTGACAGTCTTGTCAGTAAAAGTTAACTTTTCAGCCGGGGGGGTTTGGGGGATTGGATGTCCCCACCAAAGCTGAGACCAAACCTACGCCCTTGATGGCAGGATATACGTAGGTTCGTACATGAACACAATATGCATGAATACTAAGGCAGGACATAATAGAGCCTAAGTTTGGTGGTGATATAGGTAGTGGAAAGCTACGTCAAGACAGGAACTCTGAAATGGACGAGACCTCTCTGATGAAGCGAAATTGAATAAACTAATCACATGCAAACAGTGTTAAATTCTGATCTATCTATCTATCTTTTATTAATTAACTCTGAAATGGGTGAGACCTCTCTGGTGAAGTGAACTTCGGCCTGGTGACTTTTGACTCTCTTTGACTCCCTTTCACGTTGTGTGTCTGACCTCGCTCTATCGGCTAAATTCGCTGTCAAACTCATACCCATAGTCTATGATTGTTCTTACATGAATACCATATTTAATATACATGTAGTTTTAGAGCCATATGGTCTTGCAGTATTCTATCAGGACAGATAAGAATCATATAGCCCCACATCTTCACATACCCTTCACCATACCTAGAGATTGGCATGGGGTACTTTCCATAAGATCATCTCTCAATACAAATCAAACCAAAACTATTAGGCTAACTGATATAAAACCATGCCAATATCTATATTCCAAAGGCCAAGGGAAATTTATCAGGATGCATATTATCCTGGATCCATGAAATAATTAGCATTCAAAAATAAGACTCTGCCTGCCTTTATGGGAATTTAACATAGGGGTGTGTACATACATACTGTATGCCCACTGTATTTTAAGGAAAAAACATTTCTTTAATTACAATACATTATTCACAAATAAAAGTGGTGTCCTTTGGATTTTTCCTCATTTAAATTAAGTCATTAAGATCAATTTAAGATCAATCAAAAGAGGATTTTTTTATTCCTCTTTTTAGTCAACATGGGTGTTGTAACTTATGCACACCACTGTATGTGTTTTCAACAGGACTTTTCCATATGGGCACACATGACTACAGTATGCCCACTCACAACAATCACAATAAACCCATGAATGAGTACCTCTCATCACTCAGTAAAAACACACAAACAAATCCACACCTCACACATGGGAAGAGTATCGCTTACTGTTGTTGTTTTTTATTGGGTTAAATGGAGGAGATGATGGGAGACATCAGTGGTTGAGGGAGGGGAGAAGAGGAGGGCAGAGAGAGAGAGAGAGAGAGAGAAAGGAGGAGACGTTTTTTGTTAAGATTACTCTACATATCCAAACTTGTTGCGACATCAGCATCACCTGCTTTTGTTCATCATTTTACCCACAATTCCACCTGCCTAAAGGCTGGGGTTCTATTGGAGAGTTCTCCTCTCCATGCCCCCTTAGCCAAACCTCCTGAACCTGACCTACCAGGTGCCCTCTTCCTTTGTGTAACTAACTACCACCTCTCTCAATCTCTCTATCTCTCCCTCTTTTCCAGTTTGTGTACAGCCTCCATTGAGCAGCTGAGAGAGGAGGAAGTGAGAGATTGGAGTGCAGAGGAGGGTTGGAAGCAGTTCCCCTTCCCCCTCTCCGGACCATATGTTCTGCTCGCCAGCATCTCCCCTCCAGTGCACTGGCCTGTACACTGCCTCCTGGCACGGTCTGCTGCTCTCTCTGGCCAAAACATTAACACCGGGCAAGCAGAGGAGAGCTGGTGCTGACTTTTCCCATAATGCATTTTACCGGGTTAAATGCTTCTAACGGCTACTGTAGATTTGAACCCCCCTCCCCCACCCCCCTTGCCCTTCTCTGAAAACACAAACCAGAACAAAATTACATTAGAGAATTTATTGATTTTTTTGTTTTGTTTTGTTTTGTTTTGTTTTCAAACTTGAAAGGCCATAACTTTTTCAAGACATACAAAAAGTCATTACATTTTTTTTGCTGAATGATCTCTTTCTCTTTAAGTAGTCAGTATTGAGGATAACTCTGAGGAATCACATTTCAAAAGTTATCTCTTATCTTACACAATTGTTTTTCTGGACGGTTCACATATATTTGCTGATGTGGGACAGGGTACAAATTGATGGGAGATGTTATTGTCTGACCTCCACAGTAGTCTTGTTCAAGACACTTGGGGTCACAAAGGATCACAAAGGCATAGCAGTCATTTGACATTTGGGCACAGTAACATGGTGGCCCTCTAAACTTGGATGACTATGGCAGCAGTTAGACATATGTATGGTAATAATCGTAGCATGCATTAGAGCTTGCACATACACACACACACCCACACACACACACACAAACACTCATTCACACACACACACACACACACACACACACACACACACACACACACACACACCAGCCTCAGCAAACACATTTTTTTGTTTGTTTATTTTTAAATACATATATATGTATTTTCTTCCCTTTTAGAAAACGGAAACTCCTCAAAGCAGAGAGGAGAAGAGAGGCAGGGCAGTAGCTCAAGGTCTGATGTTGCCTGTCTGATATGGCCAAAGCGACAAGGGGAAAGAACGAAAAAGAAAAAGAGTGAGAGACAGACTGAGGAAGAAGAAGAAAAAGAGGGAGAGGAAATGGACATTTTCAAACAGTCCTCTGTACCAAATCGTTCTGCATTCACTCTCTGTTGGGGGGCTCTGTATTTTTGCTAGGGACATCTGGGTTTACAGGGATAATAGGTATCGAGGGTGGCTAAAGGAGCCAGGGGGAAAAACAAAGGATTAAAGAAAAGACTGAAAGCCAAGAGGGGAAAAAAATAGGGGAAAGATAAGGAGGAAGCGAAAGAGAAAGAAAGAAAACAAGAAGGTGAGAGAGGAAAAGAAGAAAAAGCAACGGGGGGTGTTTATAAGTCGCTCTCGCCGTACAGAGCGCTGGAGAAGGAGATGTAGTCGAGGGCTCCTGGGGGGCCTTCGGCGCCGATGTACTTGGTCATGCGGCTGATGCAGTACTCGGCCTGCTCTGGAGGCAGCTCTCTGCGCAGCTCATCCACCGTAATGAAGGGCTGGGGGGGGGGGTAAGAGAATAGGGGCAATTAGCAGGTTAGGTCAACGTACTGTAATCCTCATAATGGACCATTTGATATAAGCTGGTTAAAGAGTACAGACACATGGCTTGCTACTAAAGATCTGTTTTGATGCTGCACAGCTGTCATCAACACACTGTTAAGCTGCATGACGAGTAATATAAGCAGACCAAATGCTAAGTGGTCTGCACATACGCGAGCCAGGCTACTTCTGCATGTGTGTGTGTGTGTGTGTGTGTGTGTGCTTGTGTGTGTGCGTGCGTGCGTGCCTGCATGTGTGTGTATC
>NW_027468640.1:21096475-21111475 GCF_046254945.1 Alosa pseudoharengus
TTACAATACCTTCAGTGATTGACAGCCTATTTTCGTGTGGCCTAATAACAAAAATCTGAGCGATTATTTTCCCGTAATTGTTATACTGTTGTTGTACAGTAACTGGATTATCGTGTTAGCTGGTGAGGACGGCTGACTTTGCAGGTGGAATTAACGTAGCAACCTCCTGTTGCAGATGTGTCCAGCCTGCCGTTTGCGTCTGTTATACAATTTGAAATGTGAAGCTCTACTATTTACAGGTTTACAATACGATGTGCCAGCATTTAAAGTGTCAGATCTTCTGTAGCTAATACCCACTGTGTAACACGAGTAACGGCAGCAATAAACTAGATGTACCGCATAGCGGTACAAAATATGACCGCCGCTCAGTCCTGCACATTCTCTCAAAAATAAATCACGTTCGCCAATTTGTCTCCATCTCCTACTCTTGCAACTCATGTGCATGTAAATGAGTGTGCATGTGTGAGTGTTTATGTGTGTGTGTGTGTGTGTGTGTGTGTGTGTGTGTGTGTGTGTGCGTGCATGCGCACTTGTGTATGCGTGCCTGTGTGTAAGTGAGTGTTCATGTGTGTGCATTTGTGTGTTTGTGCTGTGTTTGTGTGTGTGTGTATGCTTGCCTGTGTGTATGTGTTTGGGTCAATGACGTGACATGCAGATTCCGAGTCCATTACATTTTATTCTATAAAACCTGTATAATTTGTTATGGTTTCTGTTTATCATAAAAACTATATATATTGTATGTTTTGACATCTCAAACCCTCAAAATGTCAGGTGGCGCAACCGTCCGAGCAAATTAATTAATGTGAAAAGTATTAAATATAACATTTTAAAGGTAAGTAAATTATAAATAAATATGGGTGCATCATTTTAAAAATAGACCTTTCAAATAAACAAAGTTCACTAGTTTAATAGCTTGTTGGGAATAGCTTGTTTGGAAAATTGAAAAAAACTTGTGTCCGGAAATTTGCATATCTGAAATGTCAGGGTGGTACAACTGCATTCATAGAAGGTTTATTTGGAATTGATAAGGGGAAAAGAGTAAACAATTACATTATCAAGAGGACCCCAACTGACCTTTGTGATGAGTGAAAGGTTTGTAAATCTCTTTCAAATATTGATAAAAATAGCTACTTTCTCTTCATTGAATTTCTTCCTTGAATTTCCCCTGGGGATCAATAAAGTATCTATCTTTCTATCTATCTATCTATCTATCTATCCATCTATCTATCTGTCATAGTTAGACTTGTTCAGTTTACATGGTCAGGTGGTACAACCAATGTAAAACTAAGAAAAAGTTATTTTAATATAAAACTCTTTATTGTATTGGAAAATGTAATGGTAAAGTGTCCACCAACTTTCATGTTCCCTGGTGTTTCAGTAACCTGGGAATCATTGACAAAAATTAATGACGGGAAAGAAAATAAAAATCATATATTTTTTTTATATTTTAAATTACTTGTCCTGATTCTTCCTCTGGATCTTAGTGGGCACTGAGGATGCAATTTCATTGCTATTATTTTCATAATTACTATTTCAATTGTTTCATATCAAGATTCACTACTTAAGTATGTGTTTTATGTAGTTTGTGGAGGACTGGTTCAGACACGTAACATCCATAACGTGAAAATGTCACATCAGAGGCTCACTCACTCATTCTCATTGAACATATACAGTAATACACACACACACACACACACACACACACACACACACACACACACACACACACACACACACACACACACCTGAATCTCCTCAATGCTGTGCACGATGAACATATCCTGCAGATCCTCCATAGCTCCATCCATCCAGTTGTTGAAGGGTGCCGCCCTCTTGGCGAACTCCAGGTACAGCTGGTCAATGGTCTCCCACAACTTCTCCACACGCTACAAGGGGCATGGAGAGCGAGAACTTCAGAAAACCTGCCCTCATATGCAGGAGAGTGCACAAACCAGTCATTTGCAGCCCCTTCCATATGTATGTACAGTATTTTATTTGGTAAAGTTAAGTATAAAGAGGTATAAAAAAGTACAGTTACAGTTAGCGATTCTCGATGACATTGCATTCATTGAGATTTGAACCAAACATTAACAAAACACTATATTAAAAATATCTAATTCTTTATGAGGCAGTAATTTTAGTCAGAATAAATTTGCTCCCATTCAAGGTTGGACTTTTCACTGGAATTCTCTTTCTCTGTGTCATGAAGTGCCATGGGATGGCACGGGAATCATGGGATCATGATTACTATACAAGAGCACATCCAGACCAGGAAAACGATTGATGGATAAAGATCCACAAATCTGATTTGATCACTTGCAAACAGCAGAGCGGGCAGTCTGTCTCAAAAGAAATAAATCAAATTTGTGTGGAGTACCTCCAGAGAGTCCCTCCTCTTCTGGGTCAGAGTGCCCAGGTTGTCCCACTGGTCACAGATAGCCTGGCAGCGGGCATTTACTGTGGAAGCATCGTGGTAGTCCAGCTCACTAGGCGGGCATAGACACACACACACACACACACACAAACACACACACACACACACACACACAGGCATTACAACTGATCCCAATCTTAATCTTTGGTACCTGAAGCTTTAAAGAAGAAAGAAGTGCATGGTAAGTATAAGTATGGGCAGATAAGCCTCTTTTCTTTCTCATTGTTTTACTGCTTGCAGGCACAGAGCCGGATCAGTCGCTCATCTCTTTCCTGTCGTTTTGCATGTTTCTCTCTGTCTCTCTCTCTCAATATACATCCTTCTCTTTCCTATCCGACTTGTTTGTTTTTTCCTGTCATCTCTTTGAATTAAGTGATAACTGCTGTCTGCTCCATATGGTCCTGTGGTTTGCTCAGGTCACCCTCCCTTACCTACCTTCTGTTCTATACCTCCCTACCCTGCTCCCCTCCCTACCTCACTCCCTCTTTCTCCTTTCTTCCCTCCTCCCTCCTCTCTCTGCCACCCACTCTCTTTCCTCTGTGCTTTATGCCGATGCCTAAAGTCTGTCTGTTTCATGTGGGTCTGAGTGGGTGGCCAAACTCTGCTCTTGGGTCTCTTATACATTCACAATCTCTCTCTCATCTCCTCTCTTCATCTCTATCTCTTACCTTCTCTCTCTCTCTCTCTCTCTCTCTCTCTCTCTCTCTCTCTCTCTCTCTCTCTCTCTCTGTTGATATACAGTAAATGTGTGGTCCTAGTGGGTGGTCTAGGTTACTTATCTCTTTCCACATTCTGTTCTTCTATACGTCACCATGCTTCTGTCTTTCTAATTTCCTCTCTAGCTTCCTCCCAGTTTCATCCCTCTCTCTCTCCCTCTCTTTCTCTCTCTCTCTCTCTCTCACTCTCCGACTCTTTTTGTGTCTTTGTCTCTCACTCTCGCTCTCCCTCTTAATGAGCTTCTAAGCTCTCTCAGTTTCTTCCCTCTCTTACTTGAGATCCCTTCCTCCTCCCTGTCCTTTGCTCTCCCTCTCCCTCCCTCCCTCTCCCTCCCTCTGTCTCTTACTTGAGCTCCTGGGCAATGGCGGCGATCTGCTCCACACGGTCCTGGTGGGCGGCCAGGTCACTCTCAAAGGCCTCGTGCTTCCTCATCAGAGCGCGGATCTCCATCAGAGATGCCGACTCATAGTCCTTCTGGGAGAGCAGGTCCTCCTTACCTGAGGGATGGAAAAAGAGAAAGAGAGAGAGAGATAATGAGATAGAGAGAGAATGAGAGAGAGGGATAGGGAGAGGGAAAACAGGATAAAGAGAGAGAAAGAGATGAAGGTGGAGAGTTGATAAGAGGTAAGATGGAGAGACGGACAGAGAAATAGAATAAGAGACAGAATTCAATTTCAACCAAAGCTGTTATGAACTACAGCATGAGCTGACCAAAGCCAATAACTGGGTTTCCCTTTGTGAATCCTGGTACCATATAATAATGCAAGGACAATCACACGAAAACTAGAGATAAAATGGGGTAAAATTGGTTCAAATAGTGGTGGAAAATTCAGTATGTGCAAAATACTGACAATATGAAAGCCAAAGAAAGAAAAAAGAAGGGAAATAATCAATGAAAGGTATGAGAGACTGTTATTATCTCCATAAAATACTCGAGACTGGTGGCACTCTTATCATTTACTACTGCAGGTGCCTGTGTTCAATTATACAAGAGTTTCAAAGTGTTCCCAATAGAGTGTGTTCATGTATAATTAACAACCTGACCATACATATCAGAACACAGCATCAATCTTTCATAAACCAGCCTGCACCTGGGGTTCACAGGCCTTGATTTACCAGCGTGTGCTAAACCTTTCTCTAGGCACAAGCACACACACAACTAAACAAGCTCCTGATTGGTTGTAACTACTCTGCCAATAGTGTATGGTGATGTTGCATTGTGCTCTTTACAGTACCTCCAGTCCAGCTCTCATGGAGGGAGCACTTCTGCTTGAACTTCTCAGCCAGGTGGTCGAGTCTTTCCAAGCGGCGGATCTCGGTGAGGAGCCACTCTTCATAGCCCTTCTCCACCTGTTCCAGGCCCTTCCAGGCGTTAGCAATGTCCTACAATCATATGCAGACAGGTGTTAGCAATGTCCTACAACCAGAGACCGGTGTTAGCAATGTCCTACAGTAACAGGATAGACAGGCATTAGCAATGTCCTACAACTGCAGAACAGACAAGAGTTAGCAAAGTAATATAGACACAGTACAGACAGGAGTTAGCAACGTCCAACAGCCAAAGGATAGACAGAGGTTAGCCACATCCAGGAGTTAGCAATGTCCTACAGCCACAGTACAGACTGGTGTTAGCAAATTCCTACAGGTGTTAGCAATGTCCGACAACCACAGGACAGACAGGAGTCAGCCATGTACTATAGGCATTAGCAATGTCTTACAGTTACAGGACAGAGAGCGGTTAGCAATGTCCAACAGCCACAAGACAGACAGGAGATAGCAATGTCCCACAGGCATTAGCAATGTCCTACAGCTACAGGACAGAGAGCATTTAACCTTGTCCTATACGCACAGAACACAGGAGTTAGTTAACAGTATCTTTCACCCACACAACAAGTTAGCAATGTTAGCAATACCCTAAAGCTACATGACAGACAGCTGTTTGTAACACCCACAGAACAAATAAGAGTTAGCAGCTGTTTGTAATGTCCGACATTAACACAGACGTAAGCAAATGTCCTACAATCTACAGCATAGACAGAGGAAAGACGTGTACACTCAAGCACCACACAAAAAGACATAAATGATATGAGAATGATATTCATGTGCCCACACGCCACAGACAACGAGGAGGCCATTTTAACACCCTCACAGACACTGAAGCACCGGCTGAGTGAGTGTGTGTCAGAGGGAGAGAGTGCTCCCCTGAAAGCTAGTTTTCATCAGTCTTGCACCTCAATTACCTAAATTTTGATCCCTCAGGGCAGAATTACTAATCGAGCTAAGTGAATCAGAAGCACACTACTTGCAGACCTTTGCTGTACTACTTCTTAGCCCTGGGGTATTCTGCAAATTTTTTTGAAGCCATTTCTTGTTATTATAGCCTCATTTGTATGTGCAAAAAACATCCACTTAGAGAATCACAAGGATGCTGGATTTGGTATAAATACTGTCAACAGCAGGCAATTTTAGATTTTCATTGCACTTTACACTTAGCTCTAGGGCTTTAAGCAGAATTTTGATGAAGTTTCCTTTGATTACATTCACAGTTTTCAAGTGGCATTTAAAAAAATATCCACTTTGAGAGTGTTTTCTGGCTTTGAGACAGACAGTTTTCTGGCTTTGTGTTTCCAGCTTTGTGTTTAAGCATTGTGTCTGCATATCTGTCTATATCAGGGCTCCGAAGACCACAAGTCCTGCACATGACATGTGCTTTGTGCTCTTCCACTGACAGGATGAGTGCATGTTCACTGCTCTGCTGCTGATGCAATGCAGTGAAATAATTCTCTGGACTCAAGTGGGTGCCCACGAGAAGTGGAACTGGCATCATGTTTATGGGCACTTTGCGCTCTTGGGCACTGCCGTGCCAATATATTATGCCGCCTCGCTCTCAGAGGACATGAAGGCGGGCCGGTTACTCAGGCATATTTGGTGCCATACTATGTAGGCGTCTACACACCAGCATGTGCTATGTGCACCAGGCTGCTTCATGGCCTATCTCCACTATCTACAGACATACTGTATCTCCACTCAGTGACACCATCTAGCCCTCAGTGGCCATCAAGGTGGGCTGGTTACTCAGGCATATTCAGTGCAATTTTAGGTAGGCGTCTACAAACCACCGCGCGGCACTCATGTCAATGTGTTTTGCTGCTTAGTTAAAGCAGTACGTGTGTCCACTCACTGACCATCTTGCCCTAAGAGGGCATCAAAGTGGGCAGGTTACTTTGGCATATTCGGTGCCATTGTAGGTGGGTGTCCAGCATGTCAGCACCAATCGTACCAGTGTGTCCTGTGGCCTAGTTTGCCTTGTGGTTTTGTTCATGCCGGACGTGTGTCCACTCACCGACACCATCTTGCCCTCGGAGGGCATGAAGGCGGGGCGGTTGCTGAGGCGCAGCTTGGTCTGCAGCGTGTTGAAGTTGATCTCCAGCTGGCACTTCTCCTGCACGCGGGGTGGCTTGTGCACGCGGCGGTAGTCGCGGAAGTCCTCCAGCTTCTGCTGCATGGCACGCATGGTCTGCTCAGCCACGCGGTTCTCCAGCCAGGGGATGGTGCGGCGGATCCACTCCAGCAGCTGAGAGAGGAGAGAGAGTGAGAGAGAGAGGGAGGGATGGAAGGGGGTGGAAAAAGGGGGGAAAGAGAGGGATGGAGAGAGAGTGAGAGATGTGGAGGGAGAAAGAGAGGGATGGAGAGAGTGATGGAAAGAGAGGCATGAAGAGTGAGTGGTGGAGGGAGGGGAACAGCGAGAGAGGGGGGAGAGGGATAGAGAGAAAGAGGGAGAGAGAAGGATAGGGTGGAGAGATTCAGGTATAATGTAAGAGAAGAATCAAGGTACAGGGAGGGGAGAAGAAAGAGAAAGAAAACATGGTCAAAAATTGTGATGATGTATTGCACTGTGAAGTTTCTCTGTGTTTACTGAGCATTAACTGTATTACAGTACTTGTAATTAAATATAGCACAGTATTAACATCACATTAAATGATACATGGCAGACTAAAGGGAGCTGTTTTGGAGTAGTCAACACAGACGGCTTCATGACGGAGCTCGCTCAGGAGGCCTTGGACTGGGCTTCAGGGCGCAGCTCGCTGAGGAGGCCCTTTGGGAGGTACACCCACTCACCTCACTGGCCAGTTTCTCATACTCCTCCATGAGTCTCTCATTCTCCTGGTTCACAGCCAGAACCTTACAGATCCTGTTGGCTGCAGTCTCAGCCTGAGGAAGAGACAGACAGATGGACAGACAGACAAGGAAATAGACAGGAAGACATACACACAGACATACAGGCAGGGAGAGAGAAAAACAAGAAGGAGAGAATAAGTCAATAGTCATTACAGTGATGTATGTAGTGTATTAACCTCAGCTGTGTTGCGGTAGGATTGCTGGCTTTTTAATTAGGGCAGTATTTCATATTTGTTTTCACTCCAACCTAAAGATTGAGCAGTACAATTGACATTTACCACACAGACACACCACACACAGCTCACCTGCTCAGCACCAGCAAAAGCATGGTAGAAGCAGGACACATAGGTCATAATAGCCTTCTCATCAGGTTTGGGGGTGTTCACAATATCTTTATGACAGAGAGAGAGAGAGAGAGAGAGAGAGAGAGAGATGGAGAGACACAGGAAGATAGGAAGATGAAGAAACAAGAAAAGTCAACGCAAACATTGGGATAAGTCTTTAATGGGTGGCAGGAATAGATACAGACCATATTTGGCCTATATCTCTTCCAACACTAACACTCGACCTACACCAGGTCTGCAACTGAAGCGCTCCGTTTACAGAAAGTAAAAATCGCTTTAGAAAGACTGCTCTATTTTTTTTCGAATGTACGCGCCACTATCACGTCTGGTCTAGCAAGTTCCATTGATTACAGTGTACATGGATTGTTGCAGCAGATGCAACCCGAATGGAATGTAATGCTTCAGTTATGTGCCCAGAGTAGCCTCCCTGTAAGACTGCATTCTAGAATGCAGAATGGCCATTATGTACCTAATTTAATGTGCAACAAGATTGACACTGGCATTTGCATTATTTATATGCCACACCACACATACATACTCAATTAAAATTGGCACCAAGCCCTCTCCTGTCATTCTTAAAGCAGACTCACCCTCAGCGTCCAACATCTTGGGGATGTCCAGATACTTCTCAGCGACCTCAAAGGCAGTGTTCAGGTTTCCAATGGGGTCATCCTAGAGGCAGGGTCAGGGAGACAGACTGTTAAATAGTGCAATTACAGCAGATTTTTACACTATTTGTTATTTGCCATTAATATAAATCTTGTAATTATTAACAGAAGGCCCAGTTGAAAAGTAGTCAGTTATTAATGTAAATCAAGTACAGGGTACAGGCCCAAAGTTCATATAGAAATCGAACTGCTTAACTGTTTATTTTATGCAAAAGTTTCAACCAACTGGTGATTTATTATTCCAAACAAAAACTCATAAGTGGTTGAGTGCTTGAAATGGAATCCATCGGACTCATCAGCACAGCGTTTCTCAACTAGAGTGAGGTGTGTGTGGGCGAGGATGCGCATAAATCTAAGAGCAGGGAACCAAAGACAAGAGAAAAAGCGACAGATGAAGAGAGAAAAAATTGAGCGTCACTGAGCGTGTGGGAGAGAAAGAGACAGACAGATTCACTGTACATCCGAACTCAAATGATTAATGATTTAAAATAACTTGATCTTTGAAAACTGACAGTAACTCATAATTACGATTTTTTAAAACTCAAAAATACTAGTTTAAAAGACAACTCAACTGTTTGAGTGTTACTTAGATTCCCACGATCCTTTGCAACAACATAAAATACATGTAATCAAACATGACTGTTGTCGACAGTTGTTCGCTATACTTCAAGTTGAATTACAAAGTATCAATATAATTTGGAAAATGTGTCTAGTGTTTGGACATGTATGCTTTATTCCCACCATAGGTGGATCAAACACTCACAGTCAACCTAAACAAAAGATCTCAGTTAATATAACTCAGTTATGCGTGCCATACTGAAGAATTGACTCCAATGATTCTTTCCTAAAAAACTTTGAACTAATCAAATATTGTTGTCAGGGTGTGCATTTGACAGTATTGGCTGCACTAAAATGCTAATGCAATGTTAGCATGAGTCGTATCTTTATGATGATGACATGTGCTGGTAGTTAAATGTTGATGAATTCTGGTAAATGCAGTATAGTCAGGGTAACCATTGTGGAGACGCATATTGAAAAAATGTGAGTCACCTTAAATGTAATAGTTCAGTTACTGGTAGTCAAATCAAATATTTGTTTTAGGTTAAATTGATGGAGTAAATAATTATAAGATAAAATAAGGTTATCGGCTTTATTAAATATTTTGATAAATTAGTTTGAATGTTCAGGTTTACAGTGTAGACAGACAGACATACAGACAGAAAGACAGACAGATAGATAGATAGATAGATAGATAGATAGATAGATAGAGAGGAGAGGAGATAGAAAGGTAGAGAGAGAGGAATGGTGGGGAGGAGAGAGAGATGAGCACCTTTCTCAGTTTGGAGTAGTCAATGAGGTCAGGTCTGTGCCTGTGGATGAGGGCACACAGAGCCAGACCATCCTTCCAACTGGAGACGGAGGAGAGGAACGAGGGAGCAGATGAGAGGAGGAGAGGGGGAGAGGAACCAGGGAGAAGAGGAATAGAGAGGAGGGGTGAGAAGGAGAGTAGACGAGAGGAGGGGTGAGGGGGAAAGGAGAGGAGAGGTGAGGAGGAGAGGAGAGGGTGGGTAGAAAAGACATGAGGACAGATGTAGAAAAAATGTAGAAAAGAGAAGAGGGGAGGTGGGATGGTGACAAGGTAAGGATAGAAGAGCAGAGGAGGAAACATGGACAGGAGGGAAAAAGAGCAAAGTGGCAAAGTTGGCGGGTGAGATTGGGAAGAGGGAAGAAAGCAAAGAAAAGGAACAGGACAGAAAAGAGACGAGAGAAAAGAGAAACACAAGATAGATATGGTGATCAGGAAATGAACAAGAGTTCAAGGAAATCAAAAGGAAACCTTTTACAGAAAATCAAAAGAAAAATGATTTTCTGTGTACATATGTGTGCATGTGCATATGTTTGTGCGTGTGTGAGGGGGTGTGAACGTGTGCATATGTGATTATATTTGTGTACATGTGTATGAGTATATATATATATTTATATATATGTGTGTGTGTGTACTGTATGCTATACCTGATGTGGAAGTTCTGTACATTGACATTCCTGTAGGGGGCAGTCTTCCTCTGGCACCACAGAAGGAGACCCTCTTTGGCAGAGGTCTCTGTGGGGGACAGAAAACACACACACACACACACACACACACACACACACACACACACACACACACACACATTTAACATTCCTTACAGTGTACATATGTTTATGGTTTATGTCTGTGTGCAATATATTATGTCTGTATGTGTAATTGCATGTGCTCGTGTGTTAAGTGCTTGAAAGATATATGTTTTTTCTAATAGTAAATTGCGTGCGTGCGTGCGTGCGTGTGTGTGTGTGTGCAGGGTGCGATTTGTGTAAAAACCAGAGGGGGGGATGATTTTAAAATAAGTTTGTAACCCCCCCCCCCCCCAAAAAAAAAAAAAAAAATGAACGAACGATTCATAGCCTAGTAATGTCATGGCTAATAATACCCTATATTATTTTTGCCACCTTTGTAACATTTTAGTTTTAGTTTACCGTGGTGTTTGACTTTAAACAGCGAGTGTGCTTGGTATGATGATCAGCTCCTCTAATGCAGGGTAGGACTACGTTTTGACAAGCATACAAATTCACCTTGTTCTTGCCCCATCTGAAATGACTTCTCTACTTTTGCTGCCAACATCCTTTCTGTGTTTGTTGTGTAAAAAAACGTTGTATATGATGGCACTGAAGTCTTAAGTTAGTGAATTGGCTAACAGTGTTAGTTGGTAACCAAATAGCCTACACAATGCGCTACACACTGATAGGCTACGTGCATTCTCTCTCCTGCTGATTTGCGTTCAGTAGCCAAGTGCGTAATATTGCAAAAGTTGAAAAAATAAATGTGTTTATTGTAGCCTACAGAAAATAAATAGCCTATCATACTGTCAGTTAATTGCAGTGCAGTGAAGAGTTTGGAGAGTAAAGTTATAGGGCAACTTTTTTTATGAAAATAATTTACGAACCAGATCATAAAGACCATGAAGCTTCTATATTTCTTGCAGCTGTTAAAACACCCGCTAGATAGTTTAAATACCCACCAACATTCGTTTTTGCAGTACAGATTATTTCTAAAAGTTATTTGTCTACTACTGGCTGATTTATCAAACGAGTGCTTTCTCGTTCGTCCCTACGCAAACTAGAGGTGTTTCGGTAGAGAGCCATTGAATAATCGATGCCAAGCAATTTCTGTAACACTTTTTGTGACATTCAGCAAATATCTCCATTTAATGTAAGTTCCTTCGGACAATAGGCCTACGTTCTACTCTACGCGCAGTTGTCCTCCATCTCAGTTGCATCAGTTTTCTAATTTTGAAGGTTCTAAAACATTATTATGCTTCACTGAATCCTTCTCGTTTTCTTTCATTTGTCCAGCTAACTTTTCCATTGAACCTAGCCATTTATGATGGATTACACACTCGACATTCTGAAATGTCCTGCACGATCAAGGCCAAATTAAGTTATCACGCAGCCACTGTGTCAGCAGCATCAGTGCTGACGGTGAAGGTGCGTTTCTGATGTCAGATTATTATGTAGGCTAGCCTACTAGACTGTTCTCACGTTGCAGCGCTTTACTTATATGAAGTAGCATTAATCAATATGAGGGGCAGGGTGGGATAAATGTTGTCCCCCCCGACGATAAAAATAATTTAGCAGAGGTAGGGATAGGAAAACCAGAGGGGAGGAAATCCTCACCATCCCCCCCTACAAATCGCACCCTGTGTGTGTGTGTGTATATGTGTGTGTGTGTGTGTGTGTGCGTGCGTGCGTGTGTGTGTGTGTATGTGTGTGTGTGTGTGTGCGTGCGTGCGTGCGTGTGTGTGTGTGTGTGTGTGTGTATGTGTGTGTGTGTGTGTATGTATATGTGTGTGTGTGTGTGTGTGTGTGTATGTATATGTGTGTGTGTGTGTGTGTGTGTGTGTACCCTCCACAGAGATGTCCTGGATGGCGAAACGCAGAATGATTGTCCAGATCATACCCAGGGTCATCTTCACATTTCCGTCCACAATTTCTATGGGAACACAGAGTGCAGGCATGGGTTTGATTGGAAACCATGGCAACCAAGGTCATCTGGACCAGCATGCATTGCTTTGACGGAAATAAACATCCTGCCATCGCCAAGGCCTTCATAGCTACTCTGTCTTGATAACTCTCTACCCCAGACATACACAATGCAGACACAAACACTTGCATCCTTAGCCTTGTGTACACACATATTGAATATCATATAAGTACTCACATGCAGTAGTTCTGCAATAAATCTTGCTTTATAAAGGTAAATAAATCAGTATCAAGTTCAATGGGTTCATTTTCGAGGCTGCAGTTTGTGGTGCTGGTGAACTGTATTCCATTGTATTGTTTTCACCACTCCATTTCAATCAGTTTCAAATAACAGGAAAAAAAACAACAAATAGAAACAGACATGCACAAGAACACACACACACACACACACACACACACACACACTCACCCTCAGCACCAATGGACACCAGTTTAACCCCCTTGCTGCAGATGTAGTCCAGAGCTTTGTTGACATTGGCGATCTTGTGGAAGCGCATCTTACCCTTGTCAGGCTTGGGCAGTCTCTCACCTGGGACACACAAACTCAATTTGAACATAGTGCAGGATGTGAAGTAATTCTACATCCTGCAATGCATTTCTTGGGGCTCAGCATTACCGAATATCAAGTGTTCAAATAAATGTTTAGTGAAAGTAGCGTCTGGCCAATGTGGGCAACACACACACACACACACGCACACACACGCACACACACACACACACACACACACACACACACACTCACACACACACACACACACACACACACACACACACTCACACACACACACACAGCAACTTCATCCATAACAGCTGCACTGTAATACCATAACCACTTAACCTCACCACAGACGAGAGATAGTGACCCGACCATTAGTGTGAGTGTGAGTAGCCTCTGTGGCCTAGTGATTATGAAAGAAGAGGAACATGGTCTTTTGGGGATAATCCCTGGGCTGGGTGTCAAATGGACTAGCTAAACAGGATCAGAGCGAGGCAGCTGACCCAGGAGGGATTGGGCGCTTTCTCTCTGGTCCACAGTACAGGACAGTACAGCTGCTGGGATTTCATTCTCGACAAGATTTCGGCATTGTATACCCAGACTGCTTACAAGCGCTATTACAGCTTTGACCCAGCTTCGAAGACATCATTCTGTCTCTGCTCTGGGTTATGGGATGTCTGTGTGATGAATTTCTAATTGGCAAAATGGCTGATGCTTGCATGTTTTTTGAAATTAGGTTTTTCTAATTTCAAAAAACACACACAAATCCCCCTGTACACGGAAAAAGGGACAAATTCGAAATGTCTTTCTTGCGAGCAGAGTTACTATGTCTGAGTTGCTGACGTTTTACCAACCAAGCAATTTATAAATAACAAGAGCGGTCAGGCGACTGCGGAACCTTGCCCTTGTCATGCAAGACACAGACCACAGAGACCACATAGAACCCAAATTCCAGCATCTGCATTCTGAGCTGGATGGCCATGTAGTAAGATTAACCTTTACTTTGTATGAAAGCCTGAAGTACATTGAACCAGTAAGTTAAAGTTAAAGTAAGTTGAAGTTTGCAAGTTCTGTGAGTGGACACCCCCCCACCCCCACCCGAAAAGTCATGTGTTGCCATGGCTACCTGAGATGACCTCCAAGAGCAGCATAAGCTTGAGGCCATTTCTGAAGTCCTCCTCGATGTTCTCAATCTGCGTGCCAGCCTTACGCAGATGGGAGTTACACCATGCTGTGAATGTCTGAGAGAGAGAGGGGGGAGGAGAGAGGGGGGAAGAAAAGAATGCAAGAAAAAAGAATGAAAAGAAGAGAGGGAGAGAGAGAGAGAGAGATGGGAAGCAAAAGAGAACAGAAAGAAAAGGGGAAAAGGGAAAGACATCATTAGTTTTATAGTCTTATGTTCCCTCAGACACAAAAATATGAAACACATAGACGCTTTGTGAGGCAAACAGCACCACCAAGAGGTAGAAATATACCTTTTAGAAAGGGAGAAGAAAAAAGACCATGGTAAATGTAGTGTGTGTGTGTGTGTGAGAGAGAGAGAGAGAGTCTCTTCTACTTTGGCCATTGATCATCATTCAATATTACCTCTGCCAAAGAGGTTATGTTTTGATTGTGGTTTCTTGGCTTGCTTGCTTGTCTGTCTGTGTGTCAGCATTATGAAGATTAAACAGATTGTGAAAATACTGTGCGGTTGATTTTCATTAAACTTGTTGGAGAAGTGGAACCTATTACATTTTGGAGCAGATCTGGATCAAGGGGGCAGATCCAGGATCATTTTTTTAAAAAGCATGATTGGATTGGACATGGACTATTCGGCTTGGCAGAGGTCTGCACTCCCTGAGTGTCCTTCCAAATATCTAAAAGCTATTTATTTTATTTTATTTATTTATTTATTTATTTCAACAGTCATCTTAAAACCTGACAATGGCACAGAGAGATTCATACATATGAGCATTGGGGAGAAGAGTAGTGACTTGCACAGAGAGAGACAATGTAAGATTCTAAAATTCCATGTTCAATTCAATGAGTAAGGGATAATGTATAGAATGCCGGTCACTATTGGGAAAATAAGTCCTGACAGGG
>NW_027468640.1:21118975-21146475 GCF_046254945.1 Alosa pseudoharengus
TGCGTGTTTGTTTTAATGTGTGAGTGTGCGGCATAACACAGCTAATAACTGAGTTGACACACACACAGCCGGAAAGTGCTCCTCTGCATGTGTGTGTGTGTGTGTGCAGGTGTGTGTATGTATGGGTACACTGGGTGTGTATTTGTGTGAGAGAGCACAGAGTTCACATATCAGCTTTTATTGGATTTGGAAGGACAAGGGAGGAGAGATTGTGTATTGAACCCCCAACCCCACCCCACACCATCACAACCACAACCCAACCCTCTCTCTCTCTCTCTCTCTCTCTCTATCTATCTCTGCCCCTCTCTCTCATTAAACTGCTGGGGTGGATGTGATTGATGGCGAGGGGATAAATTGGTTATAAAGGGGAGGGCGATTTATGGGAGCGTCACAGTAACACGCTCCAGAAGGAGAGAGGCTCTGATTTCAGAGAAGAAGGGTGTGTGAGAGAAAGAGAGAGAGAGAAAGAGAGAGAGAGAAAGTGAGAAAGTGAGAGATGACCGGGGCTGAAAGAACGATTTAGACTTTGATGAGTGTTACAGATCATAAAGAAGGAGAGAAGAGATAAGGAGGAGAAATAAGAAACAGATAGAAAAGAGGAAGAAAGACTATGTGGAAAATGGAATGGTGTCTCTGACTTTAAGACACCCGAATTCATAGTCACAAAGGTATTGAGCATTATAATTCTTCTTTTTAATAGTCACACAATCCTTCCAATCAGTGAAGTTGACATATGTTCTTTTCCTAAAATTCATAAAGAATCAGCCTTGAAATAAAACGATCATAATGTCATTATGATGCATTATGATCTAATTAGAGTCACTCTAAACCAATCACTGCCTTTTGTCTAAGCATCTAGCCAGCCAATCACAGGCTCTTATTTGAGCATCTGACCCCTTGAGTGAGGTCACTTCCACAGGCACAGCTGCTGTACACAGCCGCCTATCAATCAAACCACAGCACATACTGGGGACCGTCGTAAAGGGCAGAGAAGTGTCCAAAAGCACCCTAGGCCACCACTGTCACTGGGTCACTCTCTGCTAGGGAGGCGATTGTCCAGGTGCAGTCCAGCTTAATAAAGGGTGAGGCAACATCTCAGGAGAAATGAAGAGGGTACACTTAGAAAGGTTCACTTTAAGGTCCTTGAGAACATTTATCTCTGTGTAATGTATATTATTCACAGTTTGTATGTTCTTGAGGAGTTTCTTAACAGATAATGTTAGTTGGCAAATGTGTAAAGTGTAAAGGCGTAGACTGGATGGAATCTTGATGGTTACTCCTTTTCAGACTGTATGCTAGCTCTCCCAAGTCAAGGTCAAAAGGACAAAATGTACGTCCTCATTTCACTGAAAGTCATTTGCACTGAATGGCTATTAACTTAATGACTGTTTGAAAGGCAGTGAAATTCATTTGCAAAGTTCTCCTTTTCAACATCTGCTGTAATTGTTATGCAAAGCTGCACATTTACAATATGTCCACCAAACTTTGCTGCAGGGTAAAAAACTCTCCACCAAGGCTATAGATCTAGCTTTAAACCGAAATGAATGACAGCACAAAGTGGTTTGTGTATTTCACACGAAAGCCATCCTTTCACAAGACCATTGCTATTGAGACTTCTATTGATAATAGAAGTGTCAAATAACCCACTTAACTCCCTGATTAGTGAGTGGCCTGTCAAAAGAAGGGACATGGGAGAAGAGAAGGAGTTATAAGTATGTGAAAGACATACAGAATGCAAAATATCTTGATATAAGCACAGCTATTGTTATATTGTAATTACATAGTCTATTACAGTGTAATGACAATGAATGAAAGGCACAGGACCAACTACCTGGTTAGTTACACCTCTAGATGCTTGCTTCTGTAGCATTTATATCTACACAAAAATGTAATCAGCCTCTGATAGCTCCTTGTTTTTGATCTAATAAAAGGAAAAAGTCAGCGATAACACCCATAATGATGGCCTTGTAAATGTGTGATGTGCCCATCAGTTCAGACTACATGGCTCTTTCTGTATGCATGTGTGTGTATTTATGTATGTATGCGTACACATGCATGTGTATTCATGTGTGTATGTAAGACATTAGACACTCCCAAACTGCATTCTGCTTCCTCAACAGTTATCTGTCCAAATATCTGACCACATATCTGACCAATGACCTCGCTGACCATGAAAAACACACACACCTTAACACTTGTAAGGGTTCCCAGCAGTGTCTCACACACACACACACACACACTAACACACACACACACACACACACACACACACACACACACACACACACACACACACACACACACACACTGAGAGGCAGTTTATAGAAGCTCCCCTACATGGCCACTACTTCTGGAATAGTAACTGCCATCTGATCTCTCTCTCTCTCTCTCTCTCTGTCTCTCTCTCTCTCTCTTTCTCTCCCTCTCTCCCCATCTCTCTCTACATTTCTGTGCCTCTCTCTCCCCATCTGTCTGACTGTCTGAAAGATGGTCTAATTTTTCTGTGTTCTTTCACACAGATTATCCCATTGTCATGCCACGTTTTGCACAAAGACCATAACTTAATATCAGTTCCACTAACTAACTTTACTGACCTTTCACTGAATATCAGTTACTGTTCTCACACCTTTGAATACAAATGAGAGAACACAACTTCAGTTCCATGGCAAAGCCGTCCTGACCTAAACCCAGAGTGCATACTTTGACCTAAAATTGTAAACCATATAGCACAAAGCAATACTAATATATACAAATAAATAGACAATTGACACTTTTCTTGACATCAGCAGAAACCAGCCATTAAAACAAAGAAACCAAACCATTGTCAAAAATCATGTGAATTGACTATACAGAGCTAATCTGTATAAACCACTAGGTCATGGTATGATTCTGTCCTCTATTTAACTCATGGCTTCATGTCAGAAACACTACACTCTTAAAACTAATGTGTTGTCCCTATCTGGACACAGAGATGTGTTAAAAAATGTAAGTTGTGTTATTTTCAACACATCTTGCGTAACAAATAAAAAAGGAAACAACACACATTGTGTTGTCCCTATCTGGACACAGAGATGTGTGTCAATGCAAGTTGTTTTAAGAGTATAAACACATTGTGTTGTCCCTATCTGGACACAGAGATGTGTGTCAATGCAAGTTGTTTTAAGAGTATAAACACATTGTGTTGTCCCTATCTGGACACAGAGATGTGTGTCAATGCAAGTTGTTTTAAGAGTATAAACACATTGTGTTGTCCCTATCTGGACACAGAGATGTGTGTCAATGCAAGTTGTTTTAAGAGTATAAACACATTGTGTTGTCCCTATCTGGACACAGAGATGTGTGTCCATGCAAGTTGTTTTAAGAGTATAAACACATTGTGTTGTCCCTATCTGGACACAGAGATGTGTGTCCATGCAAGTTGTTTTAAGAGTATAAACACATTGTGTTGTCCCTATCTGGACACAGAGATGTGTGTCAATGCAAGTTGTTTTAAGAGTATAAACACATTGTGTTGTCCCTATCTGGACACAGAGATGTGTGTCAATGCAAGTTGTTTTAAGAGTATAAACACATTGTGTTGTCCCTATCTGGACACAGAGATGTGTGTCAATGCAAGTTGTTTTAAGAGTATAAACACATTGTGTTGTCCCTATCTGGACACAGAGATGTGTGTCCATGCAAGTTGTTTTAAGAGTATAAACACATTGTGTTGTCCCTATCTGGACACAGAGATGTGTGTCAATGCAAGTTGTTTTAAGAGTATAAACACATTGTGTTGTCCCTATCTGGACACAGAGATGTGTGTCAATGCAAGTTGTTTTAAGAGTATAAACACATTGTGTTGTCCCTATCTGGACACAGAGATGTGTGTCAATGCAAGTTGTTTTAAGAGTATAAACACATTGTGTTGTCCCTATCTGGACACAGAGATGTGTGTCAATGCAAGTTGTTTTAAGAGTATAAACACATTGTGTTGTCCCTATCTGGACACAGAGATGTGTGTCAATGCAAGTTGTTTTAAGAGTATAAACACATTGTGTTGTCCCTATCTGGACACAGAGATGTGTGTCCATGCAAGTTGTTTTAAGAGTATAAACACTGTGACAGCAACATACACAATCACAAAGGCATGCATGTCTCAAAACAAACTGTAAATCACAGACAAACCTCATTCACATGAATGTCATGAATCAGAACCCCCTACCAGCGAAGGCTTTGACCTGACCCTGACCTTTCAACTGCATAACATTTACCCTTCATGACCCTTTTGATCTTAAAAACAGCTCCCTAGCACAGCAACATTTCTGTGACTAGTGTCTCTAATCAATCAACGCATCAGTACAACTGATTCAAAATCAGACTCCATATTAATCAACGTGAAAAAGGGAGTTAGCCCTAAAGCATCATCTAACCTTGCCTGTGTAAGTGAATCGTCAAATAAACATCCCAAGGTTGACATATCACATATTCAACCTGTAACCTATGTCTTCAAATAGCTATCTCAGTATGACTCTCAAGCTTTGGCATGCAATGGGTCGACTCTAAGAAAACACATCCTGGGTCCCATGGGTGGAAATCCAGTTGATTTAGGTCACTCTTTATCCCGTCTGACTACTGTACATAGTTACTGCAGCAGTCTGGACACTGTTTCAATTTAACTCTATTTACTGCGGTTCTTGTAGTTACCATTCAAGTTTCCAGAGCATTGATATGGAATTGGTATTAAACTTTATCATTGGAATACTTCCCATGCCCAGGTGTCCCATTCTACAGATAACAAATAACAGATCAATAAAGGAGATGTTACATAATATCATCTCTAATAATATCATTATATACAGTATATATCATATTGTGATAAATATATAATATCTCAGTATTTTTTCAATTTAGTTTGTGGTTCCATAGAGTATAGTTCTAGATGTTAATTTCAGAATTTAGAACAGGAAATAAGATGGCAGAAGCAGTTCCCTTAGAGAACATTCTGTGCTCAAACTTTGGGTCTGAACAGAACCAAAACACAAAGTTCGATAAAAGTGTGAAGTGACCAAAGCTTTCATAAGTGCATACGTTTGTACATTATACAAGTCAACAGCTAAACCTCATCTGTAAAACCTTACGCCCACTCATATATTTTATAAATGCAGGCTTTGAACTTAATCCATGGCAAAGATCATAAGTTCACTCTAAAATAGACAGTGGACTGAGTCATTCTTCAAACAAATGAGTGTGTGTGTGTGTGTGTGTGTGTGTGTGTGTGTGTGTGTGTGTGTGTGTGTGTGTGTGTGTGTGTGTGTGTGTGTGTGTAAAAGTTCCGGTCAAAACTTCTCAAAAGCTAGATAGTATGTATTTAAATGACACAATCCATGCCTTCAGCATTGTCGCTAGAGAGAAGGAGAGTTATCTAATCAGAACATAATACTGTTAATGTAGATTTCTGTTCTATCTGTAAACAATTCCAACAATTCCTGCTCTCCTGTATGATTCGACGAATACTGTATTTTTGTAAGATTTTGGAGGAAGGACACCAGGGATCAGAATTAAACACTTAAACACACATATTAAACACTGATTTATTGAGATGTATATCATTTTAGACAGTCACATGCAGACTATAAGTCCACACTTCTAAAAGCAGTCTGGGGCAAAACACTGAGGCACAAACAAATCTATCTTCATTACAGTAAAATCAAATTGACCTCATTACTATGGAGAGCAACTCCACTCTCAAATGGCAGAAATAAATGACTTGTCTACTGCTCTAATGTTGTGAGGAGTAGCACTGGAGCTCTACTGAGCCCATATAGCCAAAGAACCGCTCCGCTTCAACCCTTTGGCATGGCTGCTTCCTCTAGTCCACATCTAAATCTTACAATCAGGTTGCAAGTTAAAAATCACCAGCCGCTCCTTATGAACAACCAGCAGACACAATAGACATGTACCTTTATGAGTACACTCAACAACCACTCTTATTCTATAAAAGAATCGTAAGGACTGCCTGATTGTTCCATTGTAGCAAAAACATGTTGTAATAGTGACAGTGAATGTTTTGATAATAATACATCATTTTACATAATTCATAAGACTTTGTTGATTTGTGAATAAATTATGCTAGTTAAAACACATTCAAGTCTAAAACAAAATAGTGATTTATTGTCATATATCTTAAGACAGTAGTGACTATGTATGTATGTATAAATACTGTATATGTCTCTCTCTCTCTATATATATATACAAAGAGAGAGAGAGAGAGAGAGAGAGAGAGAGAGAGAGAGAGAGAGAGAGAGAAAGATAAATAAAGTGAACAGGATAAGCTGCTGACAGGAAAGAACCAGTTCACACCTTGATCATCAAACGTCAACTTAATTTGATCAGGGATGGCAACTCCTAAGAGTATTCACATTTGGAGGCTAATTGCAAGGCTGTGCTTGCACTATGTGCAGTGTATTTATAGATTGACTCTAGGGGTGACTGCCATTCAGATCTCCAGTTTACACTGAGAAAACCCAGCATGTTACACTTCACCTGCGGTATACACATCTGAATGACAATCCTTCATGAAGTGACATTTTTCCTTGATCAAAATAAAATGATTCAATTTGGTAATAGTTTTTATAGTGAACGCTAAGGGGGCAAGCTAGCACGTCAAAAAACAAACGCTGCTTCATACCACTGACGATGCTCAAAATATAATTACACTTCTGTGGTACTGTGGTGAAGGTCCTTATAGACAAACCGAAGTATTGTAAACTTTCAAAGTGTAACAAGGACCCCTTAAAATAAAGTGTTACTGTTATTCTCTATTCAGTTTTATTTATCTATACCGTCATATCTATCTAAAGCGTCATAATGTAAAAATGTGTCTTCAGGTCCTTTCCAGGGCCCTGCATAAACATGAACCTTGAGTTCAATTTGTCAATCAAATGCTGACTGCACAAATGTTTTACTAAAATATGATATAAATATTAAAAAAAGACACTGCGATCAAAGGCGCTGATTTATTTCACACTGTGGGTGAGTGTGAAACATCCAATGCCAATAACGTCACCTCTGACTGGCTGTCAATTCTCTCTCTCTCTCTCTCTCTCTCTCTCTCTCTTGCGTTGGTCACAGCTTTTGAATGCCGGCTTAGCTTACGGCGCAAGTTTCTTACGCTTCCCTGACTGACTGAATCTGATCTCTGGATTCCTTAGAGATTCGCCTCAAGGCCCCTTCAGCAGAGGAGATGGAGAGAGTGTGTGTGTGTGTGTGTGTGTGTGTGTGTGTGTGTGTGTGTGTGTGTGTGTGTGTGTGTGTGAGGCATATGGAGCACGTCATACATCATACAGACGGCCACATACATCTCCTGAAGCCAGGCAGTTAAAAGACATTTTTCGCCAGCCCTTTGGTCTGTTCTCTTGCTCCCACGGCAACGACCCCTGGCCTTCAACCCACCATGGCTCATCACCACTTCCCCTTAGCTCATCTGAACCTCAACTTTGTGCTTGCATATCAGGATATTGTTACAGTATTACTTCATTATATTCATGAAGTCATTTCTTAGGCTTTCACATTGGCATAGTTTGGGAATATTGAATTGCACTTTTAATCATTTGCTACATTTCATATAAAGGTCCAAAGGCCAATGCTATTATTGTCACACCACACTTGCAGAGTCAGATGGATATTACTGTTTACTATGTGTTTGGAACATGGGTGTGTTTGGAATTTGGCTTGAAAAGAAGAGAACTATTAGGTGATTAACTTGGACAGTTGCTAATAAATTACGTCTTAAAATGATTATGAAGAGAAGAAGCACAGATAACTACATGTATATTAGGCATTATAGCTCAAACTGACACCTTCAATGCTGAGTGGTCCTATTTTGACATTGTTAATGGATTTTGAAAGAAACTGAATTCCGTAGGGGACTGCATCACAATGCAAAGCAGTCCCCAACATGTCTCATGACGACGTGACACAGCCCCACCTGGCGCTGTGCTCAAAATATATTTCAGGCTGGACAATGACTCAGGGATAATGGATGCAACTCTACATTAGATGACTACAACCTTGTCAAAGCACTCACCTGGAGCTTTTAGTCATCTTTAGGAACTTTTATTTTATATCAGTGCAACTTCGCAAAACTAAACCAGTATGATGCTTTTTAAACTTCAATGGTTCAAACTGTATAATGAGGTTCATAAAGACTGGACAGTCAAGACTCGAGATCATCGTACGCCAGTGAAGAAGTCAGAGAAAGAGCGGCTTTTCATCGGTCCAGTGTTTCATGACTCTGCTCCGAATTCATCGGAACAACTCACTGGCCAGTGTACCGCAACACTTGACCACTTCACCCATCCATACTGGGCAGACCCCCCCAGCCCAGCCATATGAGACTGTCTATCATTACTGGTTGCGAGTATGCTCGCGGGGGAGGCCGACAGTGGACTAGAAGTCTATTTCAAAAGCCACATTCAGAGCATCTCCAATAGAAACCGCCTGTTGACAAATACTTTGTTTATGCCCTTTGGACATAAGTGTTTTTTTCCTTTCCATTGAAATCATCAGGGGGCCTCGGGAGAACAGGTGTTTCGGGGTGTCGTGGGTGGGTGGGGGGTGGGTGGGGGGTGGGTGGGGGGTGGCTGCAATCTTCCTACGTATTCATTTCACTGCAAAATGATGCAGGGGGCTATATTTATGGAGTGATATCAGCTCCTTGGGCAGTTCCTTGAAGTGGGCAAGTGGGCAAGATGGTGCCCTACAGAGTGGTTTTGGTTTGGGTGTCACTGCAAGCTAATGTGGAAAGTAAGAGTCAGACTACACACACACACACACACACACACACACATTCAAACACAGAGAGAGAGAGAGAGAGACAGAGAGAGAGAGAGAGAGACAGAGAGAAAGAGAGAGAGAGAAAGAGAGACAGAGAGAGAGAGAGAGAGACAGACTAGGGGTTTTGTTACTACTGAATTTTACTTGTTGACAAATCGTTATGTACGTGCCAGTGCAAGCTCTTGGCAGCGGGTGATTCATCTTTAAATGCTTATAACAGATCTGCT
Source organism: Alosa pseudoharengus (assembly GCF_046254945.1). NCBI lineage: Eukaryota > Metazoa > Chordata > Actinopteri > Clupeiformes > Clupeidae > Alosa > Alosa pseudoharengus. The sequence continues at coordinate 21,128,020 of NW_027468640.1, forward strand.
CTTAATGTACTTTAATATAGCTACACACGACTGACATGTCACTGTGGAAAAGGCCTTATAAATACAAATGCTTGGCCCATTTTGTCCATGACTCATTGAATCCTGCCTACAGTACTAACTGGTGAATTTATTAGTCGACTAGTTGATCAAACCCTTAACACACACAAAACACAACATTCATAGACACATACACACACCACAGGCATACACACACATCACACACATGCCTCTCCACCATCGCACCCCCTCATACACATCCCACCACCAATGACCCCAACCCTGGCCTCAAGGTCAAATTTAGATTAGGCAATGCCAATATGGCCGCCAAGTAGCTTCCATTCATTGTTGTTGGATGATGCAGAGGTCATTCTCAAAGAGAAGTTTCGGTTTCCCCTCAGTCGTGCTGCCATGGTGGCTGGAGAAGAAGGCTAATCTGAGGCTGCCTAACGTGGCCTAGTGGATAAAAAGCCTAGCAGTGCAAGAGAGTGAGAGGCAGATAGAGAGCGCATATAGCTAGCTAGTCAGACCACAAGCTACCGTGTCTGACAGACAGACAGTTAGATAGATAGATTCATTAGATAGATAGATAGATAGATAGATAGATAGATAGATAGATAGGTGTTGTGAAGTTATAAGGTATGACTTAAGGGCTAAGGGTTGAGAAGAGGAGTGGTGGTAACCAGCAAGGTACAGGAGTATTTTTAGAACATGTTTATTCCCAGACCCAAACCAGCTCTCCTCTCACTTCTCCCGCCAACGAGCTCTCTCTCTCTCTCCTTCTCTCTCTCACACTCTCCCTCTTTTTTGGGGGCTGCCATCTGTTGAAGTCTCTCTGCGGCAACTCAGACACAAGACACAAGACTGAAGGAGTTAGCTCAGTCTTACACACTACTGTACACACACATACTCTCTCTCTCTCTGACTCTCTCTCTCTGCCCCTCCCTCTCTGTCTCTGTAATTCTCATTTACATACCCCACCCCATACTACAAGTCAGTCACAACTACCCTCAAGATGTAAACACCAGCTAACCAACAGCACAAACCGCACACATTGTTGGTAACTAAGAAAGCCAACCAAACTTTAACAGTAATTTTCACATGTTATTGTAAGGCGTCCTGAATAGTTCTTAGTGTATGGAAGAAAACAAGTTTCAAATTAGCCACAGTTGCCATGAATATAATTAATGACAGGGGCTGGGATAAGTTTATTGATGTACAAAGATAGTTCAAGATTTATGATAGCAAGAGGACATCATCCTCTGCTCAAATCAGAACGCTATCCGTGACTAAGGAACGCTGACGTCACCCAAAACCGTGACATGAGCCACACCGACTTCAAGGTCTGACAGCCTATTAAAAAGCAGCTGTCACACACTCATCAACAGCGCGACCAGCTGATAGCCAGAGTGAAGGATTCTTTAAGAAGCCGCCAGCAACTATTCACCCACAGTCCAACAAACTGACTCGTGCACAAATGTGCAGATACTTCATTTGAACATCCCCTCCCTATAACTTTGACAAAAAGCATTTAGCGTCTACATTTTAGACAGTTCCCTGAGAGAAATAGAGAGAGTAAATAATAGATATCTATTAATTAAATACACTATCCAAGTATACAATTCCAACCGGGCCTGTGCGTAATTACGCACGGCACGAGGTAGTGATTTTTATCACACTAGTAATGTATGGAGGTGCGCGTATATTTAGCACTGGGCTTTTTAAGGTGGGTGGGGGAGTAATGGTAAGACAACACTGTGAAAGTTGTGCGTCCAGCGTATCAAATAAAGAAGGGCTTCCAGACTACGGGGAGCAGGTGCATGCCTTCAGGGCCAAGATGTAGCCCAAGCCCTTGCTCCCATGGAATCGCGACATTTTCCCGCATCATGTCCATTTTTTTTTTTATATCAGGCTTGAAGTGAGCCTTGTACTGGCTGGCCTGTGAATTTGTGTGAGCATAGTCTGACTTCTCCGACAGCCTTCTACCTACCTTTCTCTGCTGCTTCTCCCAGGCGGGGTCCAACAGGAGATCCCTGTCCCAGTCATCTTCCTGACCCATGTAGTCTCCCGTCGCAGACGTCATGTAGGTCTCGTAATGTTGTTGGGTTTCAATGACTGTCGTCATTTTGCCGTCTCCGTCTGTCCCTTTTCGTTATCCCTTTGACGAATTAACTTTTTTTTTTTACTTGTCGAGTGTCTGCACCTTCTACAGTTTGCGATCCGTGGGCTTGCCACGACGCACGGTCAACAGTTGGAGGAGAAAGAGACGAGGCCGCGGGGGTCCAGACTCGGCTGGTTCGGGGATGCCTGTGAGGAGAGGTGCTGCTCCCACTAAAGCAGTGACTTCTTCTGCCCCGCTGCTCCTTTCCTGGTCAAAAGTGACACACGTGACCGCACCCCAATAAGTAAGAGCGCCCAGGCGCATGGGTATCAGTTTCTATTCAGAAAAGGTTCGAGGGGCGGGGTCGGTGCGATCACTCGCCCAATCTCAGAGGGTATGACAACCGCATAAATGACAGAGTGGCAGCGCTTGTGTCTTGCATCGAACACCTGTTGCCCTTGGTACTTCTTGCAGTGGGCCTTGTCCCAGACTAGGCCCTCCATTTGTAAACAGGGCGTCTCGGTGCACATTTCACAATCGAATGGGAACATTGTCATCAACACTAATTCGATTGGAACTTTCAGAGCAATGCTGAACAAATTATATTTCTATATAGCCTTAATATTGTCATATACTATTAAATGGGAAACTGCATATAATTAAGAATTAGGAAAATGCTAAAATAATTTAAACAGGCAACAGATTTATGTGTTTGTGTGTGACAGTGTTTTTGTCTAGTGGTGTAATACAAGCCTGCATGTGTTGCAAGTTGAGTCACATGTTATGATCTTGTATTGCTCAAGGCACAGTTACACATTGTGACCTATGCATTCAACTATGTATCAACTTACAAGCTCAAAATAACTTTTTTTAGAAGAAGATATATTTTATATTAGAATAGATTTATAAAATATATGAGTGATATGGCTATACAGTCTGTAGGGTTCTATAATCCTTTTGCCTCTTTCACATAAACTTAATATGTTAAAAACCAAATATGGTGTCATGTTGTTACTGTGACATTACAGTTTAGCGCTTAGTCATACTCATAGTCATAAGCAGGGCGCTACTAGGAAATTTGGGCCCTATGACAGACAACAATTCTGGGCCCCACTGCGGGGCTCTCAGGGGCCCCCTGTCAGTGCTGGGCCCTTAGAATTGTCCTATCTTCTCAATGTATTGCTTATTACACATTGTTAAGATATTGCACATTGTCAAGGACAACTAGATGCAAATATCTTTTCCTATTTTCCAGTCCTACCCAAAACATTGTGGGAAGGTGACAGGGCATATGAAACCTGCTGGCAGGTCGGATCTGGCCCCCAAGCTGTATCTTTGACACCCTTGCACTAAACAGTCAGTGTCAGTGAAAAAATACATTTTCCTTGTTGGTACCTTGCCTTGTTGTTACCTTGCCTTGTTGGTGGAAATCTAGCACTGGATGAACACTGCGAGTCTGTGGTTTTCCATGATTTTGGAAGTGTTGCAATGCTGTTTTGATTGAGGTGAATATTTTGCGCCTTTCATGAAATACATACTTGTGTAATGTCTCCCTGGACATCAAAATGCTTTTCCGTATGAAATCATGTTTTTTTTTGTCATTTATTTTGTTTATTTTGTTATTGTACCCAGGCTTGAATTAATATTTGATTCAATTTTGCAGACTCAGATTTATTCCTTTGAAGCAGCCATTCCAAAAAGGTTGAATTACTTTCCTGTTCAGCTAGGTTTGATGTTAACTAAACCCCTCTGTTAATTGACAATTTATTACCAATTGCCAATGAATTCTTAGCAATACTACCATAACATTTTCAAAAAATGTAAGCCATGAATTGCCACAACCCTGTGTTGAATGAAAGATAAAAGAAAACAATCAAACCAGTGTCCCTTTTAATCCAAGTGGTTTATTTAGAGATCAGCATGCAGATGATAACAAATTTGAACTCATGCAGACGAGGTAACAGGAGTGTACATTTTTGTCACAGACATGAGGTATTGCCATTTTATGCACCTCTTCAAAACATGCTCCATCATCTCTCCATGTAAAAGGCAACCATTACAAATGACAAATTATATGCATCCTATTGCCTGCAATAGAATTGTTTTCTTATTTTTTTTTTACCTGTATTTTTAAAAACACATTCATGGTTTCTCTAATGAAACTATTATGCTGAGGATACAGGATGGGACTTATCTTGACCAGACACACACACACACACACACACACACACACACACACACACACACACATGTGGCTTGCTACTAGCGAGAGAGACCATGGCAGCTAGTCAGGGACTACACGTGACGGAGCACATAAAAAAAAAACCACACAGCAGCTTCCTCAAGAGCAGATCTGAGCCAGAGAAGGGCCAGATCTGAGCCAGAGTCCGCTGCCTTCTGGACAAGTGTAACTGGTTAGGCTCGTGTTAGCCATCCAGTGCACAGAGAGGGGGAGCAGTGTAGAGGTAGAGAGAGAGAGAGAGAGAGGTAGACAGAGAGAGGCAGGTAGAGAGAGAGAGGTAGAAAGAGAGGCAAGTAGAAAGAGAGAAAGAGGGAGGTACAGAGAGAGAGAGAGAGATGGGGCGGCATTGATCCTCAGTGGAGGATTTGCTTGCTCAGCAATAAAACGCACACCAGTCAGACAGAAGAGGACTTGGGATGGGGGATGTCTAGGAACAGGTCACTGCCTCCGTGTAAAGGAGAACCACATAAATAAATCAAGCCCTGTGTTTTAGATCACAAAGCATGTTTAAAAGTTAGCTAGCTATCTCCAGAAAGTACTGATACAGACCTCTTACCTTTCTCCTGTTGTGAATGATGTTAACTGTACATTGTTCATGTAAAAACAAATAGAAGTTCAAGGCTTATGGAGTTTGAAGCCTTTGACAGCAAAAGCATGTTTGTCTTCAGTATGTTTACCAGAGTTAGCCAGCTAACAACTAAAACATTGAGCCAGCCTGGTGATATCATTTTTGGTTGCAGAGGAAGGCAGAGAAGCACAAATCCTACCCTGGTGTGTTCATTGAAAAGGTGCTTCTGCGTCAAACTCTGAGCAGAGAAAGTGTTTTCCTTTACTATTGATTCACTAGAGCTTACTTCATAGCCAACTGGTGCTACCAAGTAAAACCCAAAAAACACCCAACTCCACACACCAGAGGAGGAGATGGAAGGCCCTGCTTTGCGGTACCCTACGGAGCTGAACACCATTCAAGGACTTGGGAGGGGTGTGGTGGGGGAGGGGGGGGGGCTAGTCTCCACAGCCAGGGCGGTGCAGGACATAGGTAGGAATGGCCTGGAAGAGGTGATCCATGCTCGGGGTACTCACCTTTCCTCTATCTATCCTCCCCTCCATCCATCCATCCATAACAATCCCTTCATCCACTCCTCCACTCCTTCCTTCCTTCCTTCCACCAGCCTCGCCTGCCAAGCTGTTCAGGGCACATGTGTGTTAGAGTGTTTTTTTTCTCTTCTGGTATTTGTTTCTTTAATTTGCCTTTAAGATGGAGTGGGTCTTTGGAGAGACTGTGTGTGTGTGTGTGTGTGTGTGTGTGTGTTTACACGCTTTGCCACCACAGAGAAAAGGGAGAGTCCTCACAAACCACTGACATAAGACAACACACACACACACACACACACACACACACACACACACACACACACACACAGTACACACATAGTACATACTCTATAACAGGCAGATGCAGATTGCAAGGTGTGGGGACAGGATTGGTTGGGACAGGGTCTAGGGCGTCATGTGCTGTAGAAAGTTCCCAAATGTGTAACTGGAGTTGTGGACAAAGGAAGGGCTGTTAAGGTCCTCCTGTATAAATGCATTTTTCTTTACTTCTTGTGTTGTATTGCAACTGCTGGGACAGGTTAGGAAGCGTACAACAGAGTTCACAGTGGTCCATACCAATAGAAGTATGTTGTCTGAAAGACAAAAGTTGACTAGGAGGTTCCATGACTGAGCGAGGAGGTAGTGGACATTGATATGGACTGGCTTGAACCATGTACACACAAGGCATAAATGAAAAAAAAAAGCGTCAAAGTGGTCAGCTACAGAGTCCTGGATAGAGGGGTGTGTGTGTGTGTGTGTGTGTGTGTGTGTGTGTGTGTAACAGACACGGGGCAGTATCTTAGAACTGGTGCCAAGTGAGCTGGGTATGCCAGCAAAATGAGGCAGTGTAACTTGGTGCTGGTATAATTGGGGGGGTGGGGGGGGGGGGGCAATTTTCCAAGAGCGCGTCGACGGTGGCGGCGGTCAGACTGGGTGTGGGAGTGGGGGTGTGTGGGTTGGTGGCGGAAGGGGAAGCGGGTGGGGGTGCTTCAGGCGAAAACGGCGGAAAAGGAGTAACTTTTCACTAGCAAAGGTAAAAAAAAATAGCCCAGATGGTAGCTTTGAAATAGATCTGGTCGTGATCAGGTACACATTTGTACGAGGTCCAGGCCAGACCTCTTCCAGAGCTAGTCCAGATTCCCATCTGGTCAGGCAAACGGGGGTGGGTGGGGGTGGGCAGGGTTGGGGAGAGAGGTAGGAGGGTCCACATCGAGCCAAGCAGTTTTTTTGACACCCTGGGAAGAACCTCACCAGCTCACTCACTTCGTAAAAAAAGGAACACACAGGGAGGGTAGGGTGGGGATGGGGGGGCTTTCGCTTGCTCGCTCGATTGCTCTCTCGCTCTCTCTTTCGCTCACACACCATCGGACGACCAGCAGGCGGCAGTTGGAAGCAGTCAGTCACACAGTCAGTCAGAAGCCGGGCTGAGGGCACACACTCGAGGGGGGGGGGGGGGGACCTCGCGGGAGAGGCTGCCGTGTGCAAGAACGGGCGGTCGAACGCAACCCATAACCTTGGTCACACCAAAGCCCACGCAGGAAGTACAGAGAGGGGGGGGTGGGGGCAGGGGGATGAGGAGGGTGGGAGCAGTTGTCAAGGCGCAGGCTCTGGTGGGGGTAGGAGGGTACAGGTGAGACAGACGAGGGCAGAAGGGGGGGAGGAGGAGGAGGAGGTGGAGGAGGTGGAGGGGTGGTAGGAGGAGGAGGAGGAAGAGTAGGAGGTTGTCATGAGGTTGGCGGCACGGGGCTTGGTCGTTACCTTGGCGTCGAGAGAGTTCCCTGGCTGCGCTGGTTTTCGGTGGAATGCTTTAATTGCCTTCCCCCGCCTTGCCTTTGGCGTTAACACAACGCCATGATCCCACCGAGTCAGGCGGACCTATTGCAGCCGGAGGGGACATGGGGAAGTCAGTGGTGGTGATTTGGATTATCAGGAGCACAAACCAGACAGCATGCCTCGGGCACAGAGAAAAGGGGACACACCCTGAATGCTACGGACGATAGGACACCCACTTAAAAACCACACCAACAACTAGAACAGCAGCATGTGGAGGAGGTGGAGGAGGAGGAGGGTGAGGGCAATCGCTGCTGAGAGCACAAACACAAAAAGTGATAGCTTTACTGGCACATCTGTAGATGTGTGTGTGTGTGTGTGTACACACGTGTGTATGTTTGTGTGAGCCTCCCTTTGCGCAAGAGGAAACCCTAATTCCTCTGAAGCAATGCACTTGTTTTCACAAATGTGGAAAAACAGAGGCAAGCCAATGGCAGCGTTTTGGGGACCTCCCTTGGAGCTACATTTGTTTTTGAGTTGCAAGAGGTCCAGGTTGCACGGCAGTATCGAGGGAGAACCACTTTATGGGTCTGGATGAAACCCTTAAAGGGGAAAAAAAAAAAAAAAAAAAAAAAATAGGACACCTCCTTCCCGGTACAGAATTTCAGCATGAGGAAGTGTGTGTGTAAAGAGACAGAGAAAGAGATGACTTATAGACAGAGAGAGAGAGAGGGAGAGAAAACGGAGGAGAGGAGAAAGCTGGTACCCCAGGCCGAGACTTACCCCATCACCCCCAGTGGAGGGGCCCCCGTGAGGGGTAAGGTGGGATAGGGGAGAATAGGGTCACATACAGGGGCCTTTGTCCATTTCACCCGAGTCCCGTGCGGCCGCTGGGGTCATTTCACAAGAGAGGAGAAAGGGAAGGTGGGACAAGTGAACACAGGTATGGAGGCTTTAAAACAACAACGAAATAAAAAAAGACACTCTTTTTGAATTAGTCTCATCCAACCAATACTTGTCTAGCTTTTCAAAGCACCTCATGGTGATACGCAAGCGTGTGTGTCTAAACGTTTGTCGAGGACATTAATTGTTTTTTTAGTCCTCAAAGACTGTGTTACTTTACAAGGTGACGTTCATCAAGGAAGAGTGTGTGGTTTGCTGTGGTGTCAGGAGTCGTGTGCTTATAGAGGTTAGGAATCGTCAACCACGAGGAAAAGATGGAAAAAAAGACACACATCAACAGAAAGGGAAAGAGAGATATTCAAAAGAGAGAGAGAATAAGTGTGAGAGAGGAAGGGAAGAAAGGAGGACGTTTGCACAACCAAGAAGCGTCTAGGTCTGTGAATGAGCAGCAGTGAAGGGGGGGGGGGGGAGAAAGAGAAAACTGAAAGAAACTGATGTTAAAATCTCCCAACATTTCATATTTAATCTCATTCCACTGCATCACAATACAACTTAAATGATGATAAAAAAAAAAAAAAAAAAAAAAAAAATCAGGCAAGGTTTTTCCCCTCACGTTTCACATTGTTAAACTGCAGTTCAGCACCTACAATAGAAAAAAAAAGACCTATGTACAGTCCATTACTAAGGCATTATTCACGATTAAGCAACTCCTGCCTCATACTGGGCTGGAGGTTTCAGAGACAGAAGACAGAGAGATTAATTTTGGCCATGTACATAATCACAAGGTGCTGCCCTTGCTTTAAACAGCCACAGGCAAACAGGCCCACTAATTTGAACCGTTACAAAAAAACCCTACAGTATTTAATTGGTTATGAAGTGTCCCTTCCTAGTTACAAAAACACAAAGACCAAAACGAAAAAACAAAAACAAAACAACAGTAAAAGTTTAAAGTGTTACAGACATAATGTTCAGAGATGCCACGTTGATTTAATTACATCCTAAAAACGTGCTAATGGCAGTTTAGTGGTGGATTGCTGGCCAAAGTGGGAAATATGGAACGCTAGTAAAGGCTCCAAAGTTGTCCATACTCTCCTCTGATTGGCTATGCCCTGGCAAAAGCCTCCCATAATAGGCTATCCCTTAATTATGCTCTCCTATAGGTTATCGATTGAGCATAACCTCCTATTAATGATTATTGACGTGCAACAGCCTCCTATATAGACTACACATGGCCTCCTCTGATTGGTTAACCCTTGGCCATATATTTCATCTGATAGGCTAATACCGCCTACCTCTGACCACCCTCTTCTCTCATAGGCTAAGCCCTGCCTGGTGAGGTGCAATGCATGAGAGTCACAGTGTCTTTCAGCATTTTGGTTGGTGGAGAGGTCAGATGTTTAGGGGTTGGGGGTTTGGGGGGAATTCAGGGGGCACTGTATTTAAAAGGGCATCCTCAGCCTCCCAATGTTAAAGTTGTACAAAAATATGCATGTATGTGTATCAGTGAAGCACTTTAAGCATTTCCCTTATAGTTATAAGTGTGTGTCTCTGACAGCCTTAAGCAAACTCGTCACACACATACATACACACACACAAACAAACACAGGCACACACACACACACTCCCACAAAACATGGCCAGAGTTTTATGGCACATCAACAGAAATAAAACAATAAAAGAACCATCTGAAAGCCCAACCCTGGTTCTGGGTAAAACATGCGCTTTTTTTTATCTCCCATGATACTTCTACTATGAGGGAACTAACGCCCTTTGCACAGACTTTTACAGTTCTCCATTTCAAAAATGTGTCTAAGAAAAATCAAGTATCTCTCCTTCGTGACATTCATTAAACTGTCATGATTCTTCATGACATCAAAATGTAAACCAGTACAAAATTCATGGCTGGTGAATAGAGTGTAAAACGTCACACAAAACTAAACTATTTTAGCACTTGTGCTACATGAATGCTACAACTTGTCATGTTTTTTTTTTTCAAAAAAAAAAAAAAAACACGCAAGTTGAAAAAGTCTAAAAACAAAGAAAGAGAAAAAGAGGAGGAGAGGGCTGAGTGTCTCCCACGTGCACGTGGTACCAGAACCAAGGTCAGGAGTCCAGTTTATGAGAGAACAGAGGGAGCCAACATTTTTAACGCCCCAACACACACACACACACACACACACACACTGAAATCTATGAACATTCATAACATTACCATACATGACAGGCCCCCTCACACATACATACATACATACACACATATAAACAGGTATAGACCCATTACTACATACACACATTCCTTCATTCACTCACACAGCCAGTTTGCGGGTTCTAGGGGGGATGAATGGGCGTGGGGTTGGTGGGGAGGTTTTTTTGGGGGGAGGGGGGGGGGGAGTAGGGAGAGGGGCGGTTTCAGATCAAGAGGTCAAAAGGTCAAAACACGGGAGCTATCGGTAGGGGGCATCGGGCGTGTGCAGAGGGCGCAGGAGGGCGTCCTTGCGCGCCTGGGGCGCAGGAGGCGGCAGCGACGGCGGCGGTGGCTCGTACAGGCGGTGGTGGTGGTGGTGGTGGAGCTGGTGGTGGGGTGTGGCCATGGCGACGGCGGCGGCAGAGGCGACAACAGGGGGGGGGGGAGCAGAGACAGGGGCAGGGGGGGCGGGAGGAGGAGGGGGCAGCGGCACTGGCCTGAGGGCGTCCAGCGTGGTGGCCATGGCGGCAGCCGTCGGGGCGGCGGGCACCGCGCCGGCGGCAGCAGCGGCGGCGGCGGCGGCGGCAGCGGGCATCGTGGTCAGGCCTTGCATGGCCAGGGCACCCGGGGGCGGGTAGGCATACTGGTACTGGGGGTACTGCTGCAGCTGCTGGTAGTACTCGCTGTAGTACCTGCACACAGAGACAGAGAGACAGAGAGAGAGAGAGAGAGAGAGAGAGAGAGAGAGAGAGAGAGAGAGAGAGAGAGAGAGAGAGAGAGAGAGAGAGAGAGAGAGAGAGAGACAGACACACACAGGCGCGCGCACACACACACACGCACGCACGCACACACACACACACACACACACACACAAACATTTGTGCACACAAACACACACAGACGGACAATTACAGAGATGAACACATACACACACATACAGCACATTTAAACAAAGTACACACATAGACAAACACATGCATGCACACATACATACATACAGACAGACAAACAGACATATACACAAAAAAGGATGTATGAACTTGCATGCATACAGCTTTGAAACATCTGAATAAAACTTTTGTGAAAATGAAATAGTAAAACATGTCTCATCAGGAAGTAACCAGACATGACCACTAGGGGGCCTGGTAGGAGCAGCACACAAGAATGGTGTATTGGAACTATTCTTGGGTATATTTATTTACATCTATACAATACTTTAGATATAATTGAGATGTAATAATCTGTATAATTACACACAAATATCATTTTTTTTATAAAGAGTTGGGGTCAGGTTATAGTTTTGGTAAACTGACTCTGGATTCATTGATGTGTATCTGAGTGTTGATAGTTTGTTCAAGGCTTGTTAACCAAGAGGAAAAGAGCTACAGATTATCATCTAGAATGGACTACACAAACAAAGCGTCCCCCGACTTCCTACTGACATCTTATCATGTCTTTCCTGTTTTAGACTAAATCATCTAGCATTCAAAATAGCTTGTAGCTACAACCATGTGGTTGTGTAAATACTTCAGATAATAACCTAATCTAACACAAACATGTGCAGGCAAGTTGTCTGTGCCATGCAGACATCCGACAAATTACAGGCCAGCCAAACAATTACTAACAATTAGTGGAGCATATACTGACTGTAGTGTGCAGTAGATTTGACAACATTATCATTTCACTAAACACAGCTGTGAACGGTTTGAATAAGCAATAAGCAGTAGACATGGCACTCCACTACTGATCACTACTTAATTTCCGCTGTTTAGTGGTGTGTGTGTGTGTGTGTGTGTGTGTGTGTGTGTGTGTGTGTATATATATGGTAGTAATAGAAAACAATGGATACTGGAAGTCAGGGCTGTAGTACTCGAGTCCGGTCTTGGACTCGAGTCCGGACTCGAGACCGTTTTTCTATGATCTCGGACTTGTCTCGGACTCGCTAGTATTTGGACTTGATCTTGTCTCGGCCACTGGTCTTGCCAAATATGGCTTTTGGTCTCGACCGAGTCCAGGTGTCTTTATGGCCATCAAAATTAACGTGTTAATCGCCGCGATTAATTTTGAAATACATAATGCCTTACAAAATATTAACGCAATAGTGTTTACCTTTGTGGGGGGCTGATGTCACTTAATGGAAGCCGCAAAACCTAAAACCGCAAGCCTGAGAGTTTATTTTACTGTCTGAGTTAGCTGAAGATGAAGAGGAACCAACATTTAGCCAATAAATAGTAGCTTTACTGCAAACTGCTTTTCACTCTTGTTAGAGAACGTTTACAATGTCAAAATGCACCAACAGCAACAGTTACATAAAGATGATACTTTTCGGGTCCTCTCCATTAAGATCCAACTTGAACATATGCTACTCCATTTAATTAATTGAGAGCGCGTCTGAGCGCACACAACAGGGAGAGAAAACGAGTGGCAGGTTCCAGCTGGCCTGTCTTGTTGATGATAATTGATATCTCCTTTTTAAAATAAGAAACTTATAAAAGAAAGGCAACAAAGACGAGGTTAGAGGAGATTGCGAATTTATCCGGTTTCCACTACTGACCAGTTATAAACTGTGAGAGCCAGGGCACTTTGACATACTGTAGGCTGCACTCACTGTGATTTGAAAAATGAACAAAAATATGAAGAGCTGTCTTTGCCTTTGTGTAATGGAACTGGTGAGTCTTGAAGTCTTCAATAATTCGTTTACATGAAGCACATATTATACCGATTGAAACACATTCCACTCAGCTAGCTAGGTTACTGGCTCAGGCTCATCATTCACTTTTAATTGCAAACAGAAAATGTCTAGCTACATGTAGCATCATGTCATTACATGCTTCTATTTCCAAAGGAATGAAAGCTGTTTATACCAACTTAATATCATCCTTATCATTGTTAATATTGTGCAATACATGTGGTACAAACAATAGAGCTTGTGACTAGCTATAGGCCTAGGCTATATTTCAATGGAGCTGGTAAAAAAGATCATTATGAGAACATGGCCACAATGGGCTTAAAGTGACAGTGCACCATTTACAAATAAGTTAAACAGCATCAAATGTGTAGTATTTCTTAAGAAATGAATGCTTTAAAACACAATTACTGTGTCAGTATTATCATTTAAATAATATAAAACTAGTTTACTTTTACCTTTGTGGTTACTCATTTATTTTGTGATTTATGTTGTATGTTGTATGTATTTAATATGCCATTTAAGAACCTTTAGTCTTTAGGAACTTTTTAATTGTGGTTAATCGAGATTAATTCATTTCAAAATATATATTTTTAATCGTTTGACAGCCCTATAATAATATTGGAGGAGAAGGGGAATGGCTACACTTACAAATCCTGGGTGTTGTCACACTGTTTTTGCTTTTAGATAATAATAATAATAACCCAAAATGATTGTCTTGATACTGTCATGCATAAGACTTTTTTTCCTATCCTGGACTCGGTCTTGACTCGGACTCGAACCTTTTTGGACTCGGTCTTGTCTTGGACTCGAACCCCTTTGGACTCTTGACTTGGTCTCGACTAGTCCTGGTCTTGGACTTGTCTTGGACTCCACAAAGGTGGTCTTGACTACAGCCCTGCTGGAAGTAATGGGTAGTGGAGGACACCACACTCATAGTGTCTCCAGTGTGCGTCTGCCAATGGGGAAGTGTGGAGGTGGGTGTTTAGTGTTGCAAAATTGCAAAATGCACTGATGCTTGAAAGGTATTGTGATACCCGGACATTAAAAATCCATTTTTTAGTAGTGATACCTTAACAATGGAGTTTTAATCAGATTTCTATTACAAGCAATATTTGTTATCATCAGTCTAAAAAAGTTCCGTGTTCCGTGTCCGGTCATCTAGGCCTATTGTATTAGTTCTTAAGGTTCTATTACTGAAGTTTAGGGTTCTTGGCTTGGTATCGTTTCAGTGTTGATTTTGACGTGATCATTTTGGTATTGTAACAACACTAATGAGGAGTTATACTAGTGTGTAGTATCTGGACACCCACCTGGCCATCGCGTCCTCCTCCTGTGCGGCCTCCTCACGTCCGGCCGGCGTGGGCAGCAGTGCGCGGCGTTTGGCCCGCTGGTACATGAAGGGCTTCATGACGGGGTCCGGCAGCAGTGGCGCCGACCGCCGTAGCGGGCTGCGGTCCCTCTCGGCCTTGGCGCCGGCGGCGGCGGCAGCGGCGTGCTGCTCGGCGAGCACCTGCTGGCCCTGTGCCAGGTAGTGTGCCCGCGCGGCCTCCAGGAGCGCGTTGTGGTCAGCGGCGCCCAGAGCCGCGTAGCCCGCCGGCGTGGTGGTGTAGAGCGTCGGCGCCATGGTGTACGCCTGGTTGACCTGCTGGGCGGTCTGCAGCTCCATGCCCGGGGCGGCCAGGAACACCTGGTTGGCCATGGCCGGGGCGTAGACTTGGTGGCCGTAGCCAGCGGCGGCGGCCGCAGAGGCCAGCGCCGCTTGGCTGGTCATCTGGCCGTACGCCAGGGCGGGGCTCATCGAGCCGTACATCTGTGCGGCGGCCGCTGCCGCCGGGTTGAGCGCGTGGTTAAGTTGTGCGGCCGCCACCTGGTTGGCCGCCACCGACCCGTAGAGCGGGTTGGCCATGCTGCCGTAGACCTGGCTGGCCAGCGCGCCGTAGACCGCCGGGGCCAGCGCGCTCCCCTCCGACCGGGCGCCCGTGCCCGCCGTCAGTCCCGTCAGCGCCGCGTAGGTCGGGTCGAACGTCGACGTGTTGTACACCGAGTTGTGCACGCTCTGCTGCACCTGCAGCGGCAAGCCTGCCGCTGCCGCCGCTGCCGCCGCCAGCACGGCCGCCTGGCTCTGGTACTGCTCCAGCGACGAGGCCTTGCCCGCCGGGCACTCGCCGGCGTAGTGGCCCTGCTTGCCGCAGCTCACGCAGGGGATCTTGCCCGTTGGCGCTTGCTTGTTGGGCTGCACTTTGGAGAGCTCCACGGAGAGCGGACGTCCCTTGAAGGAGGTGCCGTGGAGCGCCTCGATGGCCTTCAACGCGTCCTCCTTGTTCTCCATGTGGACGAAGGCGTAGCCTGTGGAGGACGAGAGCCTGGCTGTCAGTGAGCACAGGAACAGCCAGTTAGACACCCACACAGGTGGGGGGGTGGAAAAAAAAAAAAACAACCACCACCCCAACAACACAGACATAGGGGCCAGTTACCTGTCCATGGAGTAAAGCCTATTCCTAGACTAAGAGAGAACTACAATGGAGATTTCCATTGAAATATGTTTTTTTTTTTGTCAGTCTAGCACTAGGCTTCATTCATGTACAGGAAACTGGCCCATAGTAAACTATGATAAAGACATCTGAGACTCCAAGTTACAATTTAAACTTGGGAGTGCAAAGATGAGAAATTAATGTATTATCATTAAATAAATTAAATTCAAATGTATTACATCTTTCAGCTTTGAAACACTCAACAAACAAGGCTAGAGAAGGGCTGTTTGTTGCTGATTTAAATAACCTAATGGCTCAGAGCTCTATATAGTGAACTACAACACAGCCCCTCTATAATCTACCACCGCTCCAATCAATTACACTGCTGATTCCAAACAGGAAGAGAAAATCCACTTATTTGGTGAGAATCGGTAAACTGTCAGATTTAAGATTTCCAGTCATTACTGTACTGTACAATTAAAAATAAACCTTAAGGGTTCAAGTTAATTACTGAAATAAAATAACTTTATTGAAATATTATTCAATTTCCCATTGATTACTTTAAAACAAACAGTTTGCATTGGTCCAAATTGGCATTATATTCATTTAACTTGCCAGCTGAGTTGGGCAGAAAACTGCGGAGTAATATACCCAAGAGGTCTAAGAATATCAGGATGGCACTCTGACCTATATGAATGAGTTTAAAAAGGGGAGTGACAAGGTCTCCTCAGACAACTGTTTGTGTCTCCTGTCTTCCCCCGACAGGAATTTGGTGAGGAGGAACATGAAACCACACGTCTAGGCGACCACCTCTCAGAGTTAAGAATGGCTACACATCATTAGAGGTGGTCTACAGGGGGTTGCGGTCCATAAAATTGAGTTTTTACTTTTCAGTAAACAAAGGGTTTTGTCCTGCAGATTGAGATTTTTTTTGCCGGGTGTGCCTTTTGAATGGTAGACTCAGTCAGTTACGAGGCAGAATGGGCCGAACTGAGACTGGACAGAAGTCTTCACTCTTAGCATTAACATCATCACATATGACCAAAAGAACATGGTGAACATGTACCGAGCAGGTTTAGCACTTTTCAGTGAGGGAAACAAATTGTACTTTCTACCTATACTATTATTGTACAAAATGTTTTATCTTGGACTTGGGTTTGTCATGTTTTCAAAGTAATTAATCTGCTGATAAATGACATGCGCTACAAACAGCTTTTTGTACCACAACTAGTTAGGTAAGTAAGAAAGACATGAGATGGTCCTAACGGAATAACTATAGGACGATAGAACTATAGAAAGGTGAAGACATCATGGTGTCTACCCAGCCTCCAGCTGTCCAAGGCTTTTAATAGAGACCTCCCTCAGTCAGGTCCGTAGACAGGCTGACTGCAGAATATCCTCCAGACTCTGACACCCAGCCCCCTCCAACACACAGACACTTCGACATTCCCTTCAGTTCCCAACAGTAACACCCAGAGACACGACTGACGTCTCTGTCTTACTAATACCCCAAATCCGATCCTTTAGCCTCAGCCACCACACACCACCCCACCCCTTCCAAGGCCCTTAAGGGGACTCATTCACCGAGCATGATGGGAGCTGTTACTTTCGGCGCGATGAGTGAGTAAGCAAGCACGCCGAGCAGGCAGGGCTGGCGGTCAGCGATCGGACCTTAGAGCGCGCTCGCCGCTCGCCACCCTGACGGACGGGGGTTCAGAGAGGGCCTGCGGCCCGTAAGGAGCTGCCTCGGGGGCCAAGAGTGGGGGAACTCCTCTCTATTTTTGGCACCCATCTCCTGACACTCAACGAGGGGTAGAGCATTACACTGGCCACAGTGCAAGGAAAGGACTCTGCTTTCAGAGAAGGCGTGAATACTGTTGGAATAGATCTCTCTCTCCACTGCAATATATAAATATTGAATTGGACCTCAAATGACTCGACAGAAATATGGTACCATACATTAGCCCCGAGCAGAGAAAAGGTCTGTGCTACATACTGTAGATATAATAAATCACGCTTGTCATCTTCTAATATAATAAATTGGTCTCAAACCTTCCTGAGGCCAAAAGAGGGGCCTCGCATTCTGTTTTCTATCATATAATGCCAGTCAATAATTTACTAGCGGCGTTATCTCTCCAGGCAATTACAAGATGGCCTGCCCTTGTTGACTTACCACAGTGAGGGCTCTCGAATCATTTTCATCTACTTTTTTTTAAAGAAAGCACCATGTCTTCAGCAGTGAGAAAGACACCCACCAAACTAAACTATTTGCAGCCGACCCCAACCCAACCCCCTCTGATGTGTTCTATCTACTACCAAATAAAGTCCCCAGAAGATCCTCACCTTTGACCTTGTCGCACTCCAGCACTTTGCCAAAGGTCTGAAAGAGCTCCTGGAGGTCTTCGGTGGTGCACATGCCACTCAGGTTGCCCACAAACACCTTGGTTGAGTGGAGTGGGCGCCCGCGCGACTCCTCCACCACCAGATTGCGCCCGCGGAACTCGCGGCCATTGAGCTCCCGAATGGCGCGCTCGGCCGCGCCCTGGCCGGCCAGGTGCACGAAGGCAAACTGCCGCAGGACGCTGCAGCTGACCACCTGGCCGTACGACTCGAAGATGGCCGACAGCTCCTCCTGGCTGGTGTCCAGCGGCAGGTTGCCCACAAAGAGCTTCACCGTGTGGCTCTTCTCCATCGCTCTGAATACGGAGGGACAAGGGTCGGGGAGGTGGAGGTGAAAGACCGTTAGAGAGGAAGTAGATGAAGATATTACAGAACAGAGGGGTAGAGAAAGAGAGGGGGAGATTGGGAGAGAAGGGGTGAGGAGCAAATATGTGTATAAAAAAGATCCTGATAGTAGAAAGGGAGAGAGAGATTTGAAAAGGAGCGAGAGAGATGAAGGGAGTGAAGAAAACAACAGTGATTTAAAGACATGCAGGAGGAATTTAGCAGAGGGAGGAGGGGCTCGGGAAACATTTAAAAAAGCAACCAGGTGTAGATCATGAG
>NW_027468640.1:21151475-21191475 GCF_046254945.1 Alosa pseudoharengus
GCAACAGAGATTTAAATAACTTACACAGCATGCACAAACCCTTCAAGAACATTCTATCTTTTCTATCCCACAAACACAGTTGCAACACAGCGCCTCAGAAATAGCTGGGCAGGGTGTCAACCGTACCCTCTCGGAGTCCTGTGGTCCGCCATGTGGTTTCCCATAGGGGTTGTAGTGCTCTCCACAGCTGGGAAAGGGGAGAGAGGGAGAGAGTAGAGGGGAGGGTAAGAGATTGCAGTGATTAACCTCTTCATGAGACCTTTCAGCATGGAGAGCTGATTCAGGCCGCTTCAAAGGTTCTTATTGTTCTCCAACCAAAAAAAAAAAGCTGCCATTTCATCCTATTAGGGGCTGGTTTGTGGCGTGTGTGTGTGTGTGAGTGCATGTGAGAGAGAGAGAGAGAGAGATAGAGACTGTATATCAAGAGTATATGAGAGTATAAATATTCAACACGTGTTTATAGCTAAAGAGAAAGAGAGCGGGAGAGATATAGGGTATGTCTATGAGAGATATAGGGTATGTGTGTGTTTGATAGAGCATGAAGGAGCAATATAAAAGGAAAAGGACAGAGAGAGTGAGAGAGAGAGAGTGTGCGTTTGTGTGTGTGCATGTGTGTGTATGTGTGTGTATACTGAAGGGGAAAGGGGAGATAACCTTTCCGTCAGCTTCAAAGTAAAGCTGCCAAATCCGGTTGGAAATCCTCTTAAGCTAATCAATTCTCTTCCTCTTTCACTCACATCAGCAAGAGGATCTGATGAAATCTGAAACAGATCACACACACACACACACATACATTCTGTGTATGTGTGTGTGTGTGTGTGTGTGTGCTCACACACGAGAGAGAGAAAGGGAGAAAGTTCTATTTTCTGTGTGGGTGTGTGTGTGTGTGTTTCAGACATCTTAGAAATACATTTTAGAGTGTTTTGTTCACAAAGGGGATATTTGTATGGCTAATGCATGCATAAATATATGACTGACAGGGCCATTGTGTAGTCATGATATTATGAGTGTGGGTATGTGACAGCTCTGTAGTGTGTTGAATTCTATGAGAGAGAGTGGGGGGTAGTGATGTCACTAGCATAGTACAGCACAGCAGAACACATAAATAAACATTAGTAGAGGCCATGAATCAGATCGTTAAGATCGGTGTTATCACAAGGCAAGACCCAGTAACCATAGTAGTAAGAACTTCTCCTGCACTGTTAGCAACGCATTTTGGGCACTTATCGGGCATCTATTTCAGGCAGAACTGGGTGTGCGCAAGGCTTTACGACACCAACCTCACTCCAGCTGCAAGATCACAACACATGATTGGCACAATGTATTCATAACATACCACATGATTGGCACGAGGTATTCACAACATACCACATGATCGGCACGATGTATTCACATGTCAACTTTTGGCGGCGGAAGGGCTGGAATATGTGTAGACGACTGCCATGTTTGCATTACAAATTAACCCCATACATTTCTATGGGAGATTCTTTGAGTGCTGTGTCTCATTAGAAAGTCTCTGCTATTAGTTCCTATTCCGTACTTCCACTACACCCACAATACACCCTAGTGGTTAAACTAAGTATTACTTCTCATGAACTGATTATGATAAGACTGAACACAATGAAGGGTGTGCCCTATGGTAGTCCTCCCAACTCCATCAGAGCCTCATTTTTCATTTGAAGATTGCAGGCGTAAGTCTGTTTGACTGCTGGCGACTTGACATGGCTGTAAATTGGGCCTGTCCCCTCAAAGCTGCTGTTGGAGCCGAGTGAACATGTTCAACCCTGCCCTGGATTTGACATGCGGAATGTACACATAAGACCGTGACAAATGGTCAGATTTCTAAGCCAGTCTATCGCTCTATTGTTTGCCGACTTGTCATAAACCTTCATAACTCTGTCCCAAAGTAATACAAATTTAACTGTACGAAAAAAGAAAAAAAATACTAGACAGACATACAGGTATTTGTTTGATGCTATCTCGTATTTTCATCATTTTCCAAGTCATCATTCTCTCTACCGACATTGGAGATAAACCCCCCAAAAATACATACCGGTAGTGTCCTAATTTAAATGCTAGGGAAAGTGCAAAGTCTAAAGTCTAACTTAAATTATTTGCATAATTAATACCATGAGAAATATCCTAAGCACAAACAGCAGTGGGTCAGGTAAAAGTTGTCTCATGCCACATGATGCTGTTATGCTGTGCTCATGGATTGACTTTGCCGAGCATTTAAATTAGAGGCTACAGAGTGGGAGCCTGGTGAAGTACAATGTAAACTATATTATAAGACTATAATGATGTAAGAATGAATAGGATTTATTATCATGTCACACAAGGACTTATTTATTTGTTTCATGCATTTGCCTGCTATGTGATTCAGCTCTGGAACCAGTTTCCAGATGACATAAGAAATGCCCAAACTGCTGGCAGGTTAAATTAACATTAAACTTATTCTCAGTGGCTATCTCCTAGCCTGATCAAATCCACTTATTTTTAATTAATATCACTCTGTATTTTATGACTTTCATTTATGCATTTTAGTTATATTTAAGCATTTGCACTTTATTGTGTGTTTTATTACCTTTCATTATGTGTTCTGTCTGGTAACACAAAAATAAAAAAAGAAATTAAAATACATAATTTTCAGTCCATTAAAGTCACACCATTAAAGGTAATAAAATACACTTTTTTTCACAATTCGACTTTTATTTGTCCCTCATGCTTTTATTTATTATGATCTGTTATTCTCTGTTTTCAGTCGGTGTACAGCACATTGAGTTGTCCTGCTTATGGAATACACTATACAAATAAACTGCCTAGCCTTATGTCAGCCTTTTATTCTCTTTCCAGCTGCTTCCCCCCTCAGTGCGTACAGTAGCCATCTTTACATTGTTCTCTCCACTTACTGTACAGCAGGAGCAGCTAATTATGTTCTCTGTGGAAGCCCACATCAAACGCTCACAGACTTGCTGACTTATGGTTTCAAATCTTTACATGCCCTTGGTAATTAACACAGAAGCCTATTTCCCATCTCAGACATTCAGCTAGAATGGATTAAGATCCCATGTACATTTCTAGAGATGAGTTAACCAGCTAAAAATATATCAGGTAAAGTTTACTGTCACATCCACTTCTGTTGCACCATAATAGGACCCATGTTCAGGTACATACAAATGTGTGTTTGTGTGTGTGTGTGTGTGTGTGTGTGTGTGTGTGTGTGTGTGTGTGTGTGTGTGTGTGTGTGTGTGTGACTGTCTGTAACAATGTAAAAGTTATCCATAAAATAGGTGCATCAGGTTTGCAACGCAGATTGCATGTCATCCATGTGTATGTGCACATATGCATGGTCATGTGTGTGTGTGTGTGTGTGTGTGTGTGTGTGTGTGTGTGTGTGTGTGTGTGTATACCTGCGACAGTCCTGCGTGAGGTCTCCCAGGTGATGCACATGCAGGCCGTGTAAGCCAGGCTGCAGGCCATCGATGGTGCCGTCGATCAGGCAGCGCTCCTGGGACAGCTGCAGGAACCGCACCACCCCCTGCACAGGCCCACAGCCAGACAGCATAGCCACGGCAGAGCCCAGGTCTGATACACCCACACGCATACACACACACACACACACACGTACACCACAGGGACGTACACCACACAAACACACCCACACAATACACATAAGACACACACACACATAGAAAACAAATACACACACACACACACACACACACACACACACACACACACACACACACACACACACACAAACATGCAGGGGTAGAACATCAGTGGTAATGAGGAGAATAAAAAGAAAGTAAGAAAGAAAGTAAGAAAGAAAGAAATTAAGGGAGGAAGAAAGGAAGAAAGGGAGGAGAGAACAATAATTGCTCATATGATGTAGAAGAACAAACATAACACATCTGATCAGAGCTAACCTACATGTTCTACCTTCACAGTGTGTTGTTTGGGTTTCTGCCAACTCAGAACTCACTGGGAACACTCCAGGCTTCTAACTGGGAGACACTCCTGAGCTAGACAACGCACAAGGCTCCACACCTCCTCACTCTTCACTGTAAATCCCAGTAGTCAAACTAACTCGCAATACTTGTCCAGTGGCCATGAGGACCCAGGTTCAGGTCTGGCATGAGGTCATTTCTCGATCCCCTGCTCTCGCCCACTCATTTCCTGTCTACTCCACTGTCCGGTCAATAAAGACTAGAAAAGCCCATAAATAAATAATGAATGAAAAAATGCATTTATTTTTCATATAAATATAAATAAATAAATGCATGCATTTAAAAAAATAAATAAATAAATAAATGCATGCACGGCTTCACCTCTGCATCCTCCCTGGACTACAGCAACTGTTATCTGTTATTGGTGTAATTGTGTTATCAAAGTCTCCCATCTCTCTGTGACCACAAACAACAGTGGAAGAGGAAAAGCTGAGTGAGTAGAAGCTTCCGGAGGGACTGTGGAGGCCCACTCACCCTGCTGCCCGCTGCCCATGCCCTTGAGGACGGCACGGCGTCCGGTGCTCTCGATCAGCTGCTGCACCTCCTGGGCCGTCAGAGACGCTTCCACCAACACTTGCTCCTTACCCAAGTCCACCTGCACCGCCTGGACCCCTACACACATGCACACATACACATCACATACACACACACACACACACACACACACACACATCACATACAAACACACACACATCACATACAAACACACACACACCACACACACACACACACACATCACATACAAACACACACACACACACATCAAAATGTTCATATATGTGCCTGTATTTTAAGTTTGTGAAAATAATGTTAAATATGTTCAGTGATATTAGTTGTATACAGTATACTATAGCATAGCCTTGTATAAACAGTGCCATAGTGTGATTGTGTGTGTGTGTGTGTGTGTGTACACTGTTTCTGTACACTGTACAGTCCTAATTAAGTATTTTTCTTTAATTAATTGTATAGCGTATATTGTGTGCCATCTGTTCTGCGTGGCACTATGGTCCGTGTGAAATGCACTGTTGTCCCCATGTAGCACATGTGTCATTCATGTGTATACAGAAATTACTTGACTTCACTGACAGTAGGCTACATGTATCTGTATCCACATACCACCTCAGCTAAGCATACATACATACATGCACATTGTTAAAAAGTAGTTTGTCAAGGGTCTTAGGGTTTGGCACAAATGGCAGAAGTCAGGCAGAAATGGCGTGAATGATGATATTTATTTTTCCATCACCAAAAGTATGAGTCATCCAGTGCAAAATTATAGGAGAAAATAATGCAACGAAAAGAAAGAGAAAATAGAAACAAAAATACTTGATAAACGAAACCAAAAGGCTATGGCTATATTCAGCCAGAAACAACAGCACTAGATTTAACAACACTAGGCTTTTAGGCTTAGTAGGTTTTACACAATACCTTGCGCTATAAACAACAGCAAGCAGTTCTGTTCCTTGAGAGATCTCCCTCCAAATGACAATCACCCATTTTATGCATTGGCAAAACCCACACCTAATTGGTAACTACCATTCGTCTATACACAGGCAGGGGTGTTTACTCATAATATCATAAATTCACATAAAACACAGTTAAAAGGGCACCGGTACACAATAAGAACACATTAGGCCTACTTAATAATATCAATGCATGGACACATGCCATTACATACAAAGTACAGAGTCGACTAACAATAATTGATTTAGCAAGGACGCGAACGCACCCTTCCATATAATCATCCCGTATCAGGAGCGCGCTTCCTAGAAGCCCCAGGAAATCACCGGCTATAGAGACGCTAAGAAGTTGTACTTTTGAAGTCCATGGCAATGAATATTAATAGTTTAAACACAAGTCCGTTGTTTAAAAGCACCACATGTTTAAGTTCGGTGCGGCCATTATATGGTCGCGTGAGGACGCGCAGATAGCCGCGGCGTCACACACATTCACAGGCAATACAAAGATCCTTACGTACTCATGGACATCGGTCTGATCATGCATAACCACACTTCCCAATGACACACACATAAACAACATGCCTGCAAACAAGTGTAAAGAATCGAATTTCCACACCAGAGCAGCAGCATCTGCTCCAGAGTCAGCTGAGCTAAGATATGCATCAGGGAAAGGATAGGGGCCAGTGCGTCTGTGGGGCCCCTTGGACAGTGAGGTCCTCTGCAGTGGGCGACTGGTGTTAATGGATGCCTGACCAAACTGTAAATGTATACAAGGTTTATAGACCCTTTCAAGAGAGTTCCATTATCAGCATCATAGTTGGCCCCACAAGGCTTCCGTTTTAACATTCCATATGTTATCTTAATGCAGAGGAAGTAGATTGGGAACCAAATAGAATGCACAAGCATTGTTTTTGTTTTTATTGTTGAAAGGATCTATAAGCACTATGCAAGCAAGCCCATTGTCATGATAGTCATGAATAGCAGTGGCTGAGTATTTCCTTTGGGGAAATGCTGTTGTGAATAAAGTTCTAAGAACATACTAAATATATGAAATTGCAAATCAGTAATGGCTTGCTAGGGGAGATCAGCTATACTTGATGGTTATTTCATTAATGACTATAAACTCACCTGGCTGGTTCTCCAACGTGCTGCGGACCGCGTTCACACAGCTATCGCAGGTCATCTGCACAGCAAACTCCAACTGTGGAGAAGAGGATCTATCATGTAGCCTATGCCTAACTGCTCATTATCAATCTGTTACATGCCCTTTCAAACACAGAACTATGAATATAGCAGTTCATCACAAGAAAACCATATCAGTAAGAGTAGTGAATTATACTATCAAGGTATTTCTAACTGTGTTACATCTGTGTTGAACGTTGACAACTACTGTTCATTCTGCAAGAGCGAACAGGTCTGCATTCACAAGACATGAATAGAGTTAGGCTACTGGTCAAGGGCTTACACAAAATAATCACATATTGTAGGCTATAGAATGATGACCCATGTCACTAGCACCAGACCTGCAGAGCAAATTCAAATTTGCCAAAGGTTCGTCTGGGTTCTCCCAGACTAATGCCACTACTGAGTCAAAGTAATAGCCAAACGATTAAGTTACTGCGTGGTCTGCAACAACCTCTCGTTTGTGAGCAAGGTAGCCTATTCCATGCCCCTCCAAATGACAGCATGGCACAGACTTCAGTTAATTCATACGAATATCATAGAATAGTAGGCGAAGTAAATCACTAATCAAAATGTCTAACTGCACGTGTTACACAAGAATAAAAACACTGTATCTATGATGATCTATGTGACTACTGAAAGTAACTATTAGCCTACTGTAACAATGTAGTTCTGGCAAGTTTGCAACAACGCAGTAGAGTAGCCTAGCGTTATTTAGTCTGTCCACGTGGAGTCAACAAATATTCATACACAAGATATATCAAGAATTGTCTATATTGCAAAAAAGAAATATATTAATTTTGTTTAACCTTCGCAGATCTGCCTGTTTCCATTTTCTTGTCGTACGCTGTCAAAGGAGAATAAAAACAGCATGCTACTTCCGCTACTGACGCTTGATCTGACGTCTCTTGAAAACCACTTCAAAATAAAAGTCACCACCAGCGTCTCAATTGTAGGCTCAATTGTGTGGGTGTTTATGCTACGGTCACTTTTGATAACCCCTAAATGTATATATATAAAAAACCAACCCCCTATACAGTTTAATTTTAACCACCACAGTCTGTAGGTTAATACATGCACACGCAAGGGATAATGTATAGAACGCCGGTCATTGTCGGGAAATAGGTCCCGACAGGGCGGACCGGACCCCGACGCGCAGCATCATTTTATGATTTTAAAATACAGTTACTAAGCATTGCAATAAGGACCCATAATTAATACTTCAAGAGAAGACATGATCTTTACCTGGCTTTTTTGAAATGTCAGTCACCTGGTAGGCTATGGTTGGTAAACATGTTCACTGCTCACTAACTTGCTAATTTCTGTTGCACTAGAAACTAGATTCGTTTTGCTTTGTAAAATACTTATAATGCCTCAAAAGTAAGAGAGCATTTTGAAAAAAATAAATAAAATAAAAGCGTATGAGTAATGAAAACAATATTGAAATATGGTCTGCAATATGTCTGTGAAACACTTTCATTTGAAATTATGTCATTTTGCAAATTAATTAGCTTGTTTTATGTGTTTCAATAGGTGAGGTGAGAGACATGTACAAAAGTGGTATTTGGACCCCTAAATGCTTTGAATCGTATTATTTCAAATTTTCACATAATATAAGACAAGATGGAGGCCTCTAACACAGTGTAGCCTACAGTATATATTTATCAAGCATAATCTAGGCCCTATCTATAAATGCAAGGAACATCTGTCTGTATGTTTGTCTGTGTGTGTGTCTGTCTGATATTCGCATATTTCTCGAACCGATGGTCCGATTGATTTCAAACTTGAAAGGTCCCAAGTTGAAACGAGGGATAGGCTGGTCCCGAATTTAAGGACGTTTCAGAATGCCACACTAGACAACGAGTGCAGACAGAGCAACATATCACCAAAGACTTTTTGAGTCACATCGTTGCAAATCTCTGATGATGCATCTTTCTACAAAATGGTTTGTCTTCTATATCATTAAGTTATTCAATAGGATAAACATATAGCCTTACATTAAAGCTTTAGGCATATGCCATTTCGATCAGCTAAAGACAACGAGTGGCAGACAGAGCGTGATGTCACTTTAAGCTATTGTTGAGTCACATCCTTGCCAATTTCATACGATGATGCATCATTCCACAAAATGGTTTGTCTTCTATAAGTTATTCAATAAGCTTAACAATAAACACATAGCCTTTACTCAAAACGACTGTTAGGCTTAGGCCTATATTTTGATCTGTAAAAATATCACATGATGCAGCCATGCCTAAATTCTGCTTAGGCCTACTTCACATTAATTAGGCTATAATATAATATTCATTTTTCAGTTTTCATTATTGGATGCTTAGCTGGAATGATGTTTTTCCCTTTCATCCTATTTTTAAAGCAGGCACGCCTGTAATTGGGCATGTAATTGGGCTATGGGTTTTCTACAGGAATGTCATGTTTGAATGGGCACTGCACTAGTAAGACAAATTTTGAAAGAAATCCAAAATTTCAGTGAAGGGACATAACAGTGCCCCTTACAGAAACACCCATTTATTGCTGAAGTCAAAAGCCATCATGATATTTCAAATAAAAGAGTGAAGTCCACTTTCCTGTAGTTACAAAAAGGACTGAAAACATTCAGATTAAGAGTTTTTTTTGTTATGTCACGAGTCTTGTCAGCTGCTGTCCTCATTCTCTTGATTAACGGTGAGATGTGAAGGAAAGTCAAGTCCTTTTTCTGCTGCAAGTCGTCGCCACCGTTCATCCTCCTCCTCATGCGTGAGGTACCTGCGGCCGACATGTTGCTCAAACTCACGCAAGTCACACCACAGCTGAAAGTTCTGTAAAAAGAGCCAGAAGAGGAGAGAGTATTTCGTATTTTGAGAAATCCTTACTAGCACATACCAGCATATTGTAGGCTGAATAAAAAACCTTGCACATACACTCCTTGTACATGGTCATTAAAAGCTAATGCATAGCCTATACACAGACAAAGTGTATTCTGATGACAACACTGGTGTCTGTGTGTGTGTGTGTGTGTGTGCGTGTGTACGCTGAGGAGATTCACCTGCAGCCAGGGGTGTCCCAGAGCTTTCCCCACACTGAACCTTCGCCTCACCACCACCTGGAGCAGGTTCTTGATGAGACTCACAGCTGAAAAAGAGGGAGGGAGCAGGGGGAAGATTAATGAAACCCTTTTAACATAAATACACCTCATGCATTCACCTCATTCTCACATGCTGGCGTTTAGGCAACAGTTTGCCAGAAATGAAGTAGCTCCATGGGAAGCTCACTACACATTTTTCAATTGTTTAATTTATAAATACGGCAAATGTGAAATATAATGAATAAATGTGCATGCTGCATCTATCTATATCTATCTATCTATCTATCTATCTATCTATCTATCTATCTATCTATCTATCTATCTATCTGTCTGTCTGTCTGTCTCATCCCCCCCTCTCTCCTTCTCTCAGCTTAACATGCTCTTTGTTACGTTGTGTGGAGCTAATAACGATTACACATTAACATTGTCATTGCATTCCCGCATGGCACCATAAGGTTTGATTAACATTGAATAAATGTTTTCCACTTCCAGTAGGAATGGGACACACACACACACACACACACACCTTCCAGTGATATGAGTGACCAGGGGTGTCGGGGGTACATGAAAGCGGCGTTGGTGATCTGCTGGCTGATGTCCTCGTCCTCG
Organism: Alosa pseudoharengus; assembly: GCF_046254945.1. Taxonomy (NCBI): domain Eukaryota; kingdom Metazoa; phylum Chordata; class Actinopteri; order Clupeiformes; family Clupeidae; genus Alosa; species Alosa pseudoharengus. The sequence goes on from NW_027468640.1 coordinate 21,161,816, forward strand.
TTGAAGGGGAACGTGCCGCTGAGACTGACGTAGAGGATGACCCCCACCGCCCACATGTCTAGCGAGCGGTTGTAGCCGCTGCTGCTGATCACCTCGGGGGCCAGGTACGCCGGCGTACCCACCACCGAGCGCCGGAATGACTTCTCGCCAATGATACGTGCAAAGCCAAAGTCACACAGTTTCACCTGCGGGGGGTTAAGAAAGGGGGAAGGGAAGAGAGAGGGAGGTGAGAGACATGGGGGTGTAGAGAGAGGGAAACAGGAAAGGGCAGACAGAAAAAGAGAGAGAGACAGAAACAGGAAAGGGGCAGACAGAAAGAGAGAGAAAGAGGGGGAGACAGAAAAAGAGAGAGAGAGACTTTTGACTATTAAAACCTCTTTAATGAACCATCAAGGACACTAACAAAAGCTTGGGAGGGAGAGACAGAGATATAGATTACATTTTCATACTCACACAATACATATAAATAAATAAAACATAAATATATACCCATAATACACAAACACACACACACAGTACTTCATGGTGTGTACAAACCTGAGGGAAGGGATCAGGGGAGGCCAGCAGCACGTTCTCAGGCTTTAGATCGCAGTGAGCAATGTGCTTAAAGTGCAGGTACCGTAGTGCCTCCAGAATCTACACACACACACATGCACAAACAGAAAAAGAGAGAGAAAATCTTGTCAAAGCATTGTCAAATAGAATAGAATTGTCTGACAAATAGAATGTAGGAGCCATTTCACCTTTATTTGTCGATTTATTGGTTTTAGTGTTTGGATGTTAGTTCTGTGGGTAGAAAGGTGTATATGAACAAGTGTTGGTAGATAACAGTTTTTCTCAGTCGCTTTGGTACATTTCTCAGATCAGAATTGACATTTTCAAAACTACCTGTTCAATCTTCACATCAATCTTTGAACAAGTTGCAAATGCTTTGGAATTTGTTTTTCATCCATGCAAATGATTATGTACAATTCCCTGCTGTTTCCTACATTATCAATTGCTTAAGTCATGTTGATCAAAATGTATTATAATGGGTCTCTGTTGAATAGTCTCACCCCCCACAACATTTAGCCATTAGTTCATACAGTAGCAAGTCTTTACATGCAAAATGGTTGAACAAGTTGTGATGTGAATGAGAATCTGTGGAGGGAAAATTCCAATATGCGCTGACTGATTGTATGTCGCTTTGGACAAAACCGTCTGCTAAATACCATAATCATAACCATAACCATTTACCTCATGGACCAATGTCTCTGACACCATTGGAGCAATTTCAGATCAGATGTGTCTCATAGAAACAAATTGTAAACTACAGTTTTTCTCAGTCGCTTTGGTGCTATTCTCACATCACTATTAACATTTGCACAGCAGTAAGTGCATTTCTCAAAACAATTAGTGCAAACTGCAAAACCTAGTGGATGACCTGCAAAAGTGCGTCACTTGCTCAAAATGGATAGTCCATTCCTCAAAAGCACGTATTCATGTCAATGAAACTGTCAGTGTCATCAAAATGAGAAGTCTTGACACCATCGTTTATGAACAAGATAGTCAAATGGCTTTGTCATGTTTTCATTATGACAGTTCTCTCAGTGTTTTCCAATGCAAAAAAAAGGTCAGAACTCGGTGACGCTACCTGAACATGCTCAAGACAGCACTATACAGTACTTGTACAGCCATTTGAAAACTACAGTAAAGTTACACATTGCTGTAGTTAGGGGAGTAAGTGAGTACAAGACACTGAATACGTACATTTTTACTGTATGCTCTTTGCAATTCTACAGCATTTTGACAGAATTTGATAACTAGTTCACCAATTTTGTATGTAATGACTCAAGCAATGAAATTAAGACTATTAGTTTTATAGGGAACGACTATTCAGTATCCAAAGTATAGTTCATTTTGACTGACATGACATAAGCAAATGATAATGTTAAAAAACAGCAGAGAATTGTATGAAAGCAACTGATACATGTCCAAAAGCATTTGCAATTTGTTCAGAGGAAGGAGAATTTGCTACTCTGATGTGCACAAATGACTAAATGTTGTGGAGGTTGAACTAATAGTTATGAGAATTTTCATTCTGATCTAAAAAAAGCACCAAAGCGACTGAGAAAAACTGTAAGAAAGACTGGCTGACCTGTGTGACCAGGAAGCGTGTGGTGCGCTCCGGCAGGCGGCCATTCTCATGGGACAGGATCATCTCCAGCATGTCGCTATGTAGCTTCTCCATGACAACGAAGACCAGCTCCGATGTCTCAAAAACACCCTCAAGCAAGACTACTCCGAGATGGGACAAGTTCTATTTGCAAAAGCACACATACACAAACACACACACGTGCGCACATACACAAACACACAGGTGCGCACACACACACACACACACACACACACAAAGACATGGTTATGTCTTAACCACCACAGTTGTAAAGAAACAAGTCATGCCTTACAATACTGTAAATAACAACACAAGTACATAACAACACACTAACCTGTAAGATGGCCACCTCATTCCTCATCTGTCTCTCCAGGTTGGTGGGGAAGCGGGTTTTGTCGATCACTTTGACAGCAACAGGTCGACTCGACTGTCTGTGTGTACCTAGAGAGCACAGCAGACTTCAAATAGCAGTTTTACTCCGGACATAAAGATTTGCAGATAGAACTACTGTAATAGTAATGTTTGTGAAGATAGCTGTTTTAGAAAAAATATATCAACTGTAAACACTGTAAAATGATTTATGTGTAAATGTAACTAATAGATCTACACTTACCTCCATAAACTATTCCAAACTGCCCAGAGCCCAATACCTCCTCTGAGAAGATCTGATAGACGGAACCGATGTCCTGTAACACATAAACAACGCCACACTGTAAAGTACAGTAAAATACGGTAAAGCTGTTCTTCATATGAGTGAGGATGAATGATCAAAGCCCCTCTTACCTGAGTCTGCCCTTGCTGCAAACCGTAATCTAAAAAGAAAAGAAAAAAACGTTTTTTTCCTGAACATGGACATAGCAAAGGACCAAGAATAATCATGTAGTTGCATAAACATACACATATGCACTCACACACACACACACTTGTTTTCCTCCGTTTACAAGTCCTTGTATTCTCAATACACTTCTCTCTCCCTCTTTTTAATAGCCCTTTGTGTATTTATCTTTCTATTTATTTATTTATTAATTTATTCTATGTTTTATCTCTAGTTTTATGAGCATTGTAACCTTTTTTTTTCTTGGCTTGTGTCTTACTGTCATCTTAACTCCTCTACTATCCCCCCTTTTTAACTTCATTTTATTTGTCAATCTCCCTCCTTTGCTTTTTTGTAAGATGGTTTGTAAGATAGTAGTCTTACCTGTGAAGCACTTTGGGTCAACGTTGTTTTTAAAACAACGTTGTTGTTTTAAATGTGCTACATAAATAAAGTGACTTGACTTGACTTGACTTCCAAACCCACCCCACCCACCAGGCGTCCATTCTCACCTGTGCCCGCTCTCTTGATCCCACTGCCGTGCACGGGCATCAGTGCTTGTCTCATGGCACTCTCCCAGGCAGTGCCCTCCTCCTCCTCCTCCGCCACCACACGGTACACCGCGGTGGCCGTCTCCAGCTCAAAGGAATACTCGCTGTCCGCCATCTGCCCCGTCCCTCGGATCTGTAGCACCTCCGAGAGAGGAATCTCCTACAGGGGCGAGGGGAGAGGAGATAGACAGGGTTACATTGTGTAGTTTCTAGTTGTCTTGAACGCACCATTTCATTCACAATGGGACCTTTTTATACTTGCATTGTATTCATTGCATAACCACACATGGTATGTGGCATTACATGACAGCTGGATTCATTGCACTTTGATGGTATTATGATTATGATGGAAGCAAAAAGTAGTCTACTGATATCCGCACTTATGTAGTATCAAATATAAGTACTCATCCTCTGTTTGAAAAAAGTGTTAACAGTGCATCTCTACTACAGATGTAATTATTTATTTTCATCATGAAACTCAGGTTGCTTGTAAGAGGAGGGTAGGGATCTCTTGTTTGAGAATGATTCCAGACCTTATAATACTTATTTCCGTGTTCAGTCTGATACAGGGTGATGCACTTGCTATCCAGGACCCAATAATGCCGCTTCCTCTGAAAAAGACAGAGGGAGGGAGGAAGGGAGGGAGAGAGAGAGAGAAACACACATTTGTCAATTTGTTACTGATGATTTATTAGTGGGTGTATGGCTGTGTGTGTGTGTGTGTGTGTGTGTGTGTGTGTGTGTGTGTGTGTGTGTGTGTGTGTGTGTGTGTGTGTGTGAGATTACCATTGAGTGTGTGTTGGTGCAGTGCACCAGCCAGCCTCTGCGCAGGACTCCACTGGCTCTTCTCTTAGTGTGTTTGACCGACTGGACGACACGCATGAGCGGGATATTACTGCTAAAACACGGACTGAGAGAGAGCCAGACACAATCATGGAGAGGGAATCTCATGACAAGCTATTTTGTACTTTACGGAAAATATACATACAGTTCTGGAAAAATGAAGAGACCACTGCGCATTTTTTGTGACAAAAATGTGCAGTGGTCTATATATATATATATATATATATATATATATATAAGGGATAATGTATAGAACGGCGGTCATTATTGGGAAAATAAGTCCCGACAGGACGAACCGGAACCGGGTCTTGTTCCGCCCTGAAGGGACTTATTTTCCCAATAATGACCGGCGTACATTATCCCGCTTATTACACGGTTACTTGCCAAAACGAGACAATAAACTCCCCACGATAAGATTCTTTAGCCTATATAGCCTAGGCTATGACATATATAATGTATATATATATATATATATATATATATATATATATAATATTTATGCTCAATTCTGATAAATATGAAGCATTGTTTGTCTGTAATGTATAGTACAGTATTATGCAAGGGAGAATGATTGTAGCATGGTACCCGATCTCTGGACGCGAGGGCGCCACCTCTGGTTGGGGCAGGTTACTGGAAGAGCTGGGCGGACAGAACTCTTCATAGAGATCATTCACAGACTCCACACTGCTTTCCATATCCACATCCATTCTGTTCCACCCTGATTCACTGTCTGAGAGACAGATACAACATCAACAAAAGCAGCTTGTATATAATATGACATGGTATCAAATCACAGTATTCCACTGTTTTAGGTAACGTGTGGAATAGTTCATTAGAATCTGCACAGGCCACAGTTCACAGTTCAATGTAATTCATTTCAATGTTATACTGTGCACTGTATAGATGGCAAACATATTTTGTTTAGTTGTGATAGAGGAGGGTCCTACCTCCCCCGTTGGTGAACCTTGCTTCTCCAAGACAGTTATTTGGAACAAGTGGTGCACACCGCCGATGACAATTAAACCTGCAGTCTACACACACACACACACACACACACACACACACACACACACACACACACACACACACACACACACACACACACACACACACACAAAACCAGAATAAGAGCCTGTAGAAACCACCCCACAAAAAAAGTACAAAGAATGACACCTACAAACATCTGTGAAGCCACAGGCCAGTTCAATGTGGCAGAAAACACCACTGAACATGGACTATACAGCAGCTATCACCAACTGCACTGAGAATATTCACATCACAGAACACTTGGGTTTTTTATTATTATTTCTGAACATGGACATTACAAACACCAAGAATAATAATGTAGTTGCATGAACACGCACATATGCACTCACACACATACACACACACTGTGCAGTACAATAGTAATTTCATGTCTAAAATACTCGATTTTTGCAGTAAAGGGCAGTACTATGCAGTACAATGCAGTTTTTTCGTGCCCAAAATACTGCATTTCCTGCAAAAGAACTTCAAATATTTCCTCCAAAACTGCAGTTTTGAAGCTTAAAGTCAGTGGCGGGTTTAGCAAATTGGGGCCCAAGATCCGGGTCTGCTGGGGTGTATATTGGTGTGTAGTGCAGTAAATCAATTTGTGACTTTCTGTCTCTGAGGCCGCCGGCCCTCCGGCCCAAAGTTGCAAGGGTGTTTTTTCCGCTCACAGGCACTAGGGGGAAGCAAGATGGCCACCATTCAACCCGAAAAGTCATATAACCATTTCAATGACTCCGAAGCTATATCAGTTAAGGTAAATTAAGCTAAAACAAAACTGCATAGTTCCCCTTTTTTATGTTACTCAGCCGACAGTCTGTCCTGAACTAGGCTAGCCTATCTGCTTTGCTTGTGAATGAAGTTGTAGCCTAGCCTACTTTCCTTTGTTCAATGTGGTTGTACGATGCTGGCAAGTGTGTTTCCCTGTCATCATGTCAATGCTCTCGTCTCATTGACTGGTTGTAGGCCTAATCTCACCCGACATTGCTGCACCTTCCAATGACATAGTCTGAGCTATAACATGTCATGGGCTGATACTACATGTGGCAGTCGTTACTTTTATAATCATGGGGCAATGCTTTGGGTGAATTTGCGATGTAATTCACTAACGAAACAGGCATGAGAGGGGAGATTTTCTGACGTTTCAACAACAAAACAAAATGCCATCGTTGCGAGAAGTCAGCAAATGTGTCGCTAGATGGCATTTTCTGTCGCTAGGGATGGCCAAAAGTCACTAAATCTAGTGACAAAGTTGCTAAATTTGCTAAACTTTCCCAGTCCTCCTGTCACTGTGTGTTTATCTTTCGCGCCGCGCACCGTTACGGACTAGTCCATTTCATTATAAAAAGTGGGGGGTGTAGGGACAGATAACCATGAACTGGTCATTTTAACTACCACTTCAATGTTTCAACGTATTGTTTGTAAGAATATTAATACAAATGTATCCCTTTTTTTTTGAGGTTGGTTGGGGGCTCCACTACTACGACCGCTGGTAGGGGGGCCCAAGCAGCCGCCTACCTATGCCTCTATGTTAAGACCACCACTGCTTAAAGTACCAGTAATGCAGTTGGGTTTTTTTTTTGTAAGGGTTGTGCACTGCAGACCCTGTCTGATGATGCACACACACACCGGTTACAATCCTTGTGAGTTCAACAAATGGGCACACTGCAAGCCTTGTCTGAAGATACACACAGACACACACACCAACAACCACACAACAAGTTCCACTGACCAGTACACTTTCTGAGAATATACACATAAAAGTGTGCCGGCATGCAAACACACACACACACACACACACACACACACACACACACACACACACACACACACACACACACACAGAAGTTTGCCAATAGGTTGGGTAGCTTAAACCCAACAGTATGCCTAAATGAACTAAATTCCATAGTGTAAGTAGGTAACAACACAAACTTGAGAGGTACAATTCAGCAAATCAACTTAACATTAGCCTACTATTATTCGTTGCTGTGCGGCCATGTCTTGCTACTTATCACATGACAGCTGCAGGTTAAAAGCTGCATGTGTAGGTCCCAGCAGTGGCGCGACCTGCGGGTGGGAACCTGCACTGTACGCCGGCGACCCGGGTTCGATTCCCGCCCCGTGGTCTTTTCCGGATCCCACCCCGACTCTCTCTCCCACTCACTTCCTGTCAATCTCCACTATCCTATCTAATTAAAGGCATAAAAAGGCCAAAAAATATACTTAAAAAAAAAAAAAAAGAAGCTGCGTGTGTGTGTGAGGGGAAAGACACTTATGCTATGGGAAGCACCGAGTCATTCTTAAAAGTATCAATACTAATAAAATTTCTAATTGCGATACTTAGTATTGGTTTTTGTAGTACTTAGTTCGTGGAGAGACAGCAGATGTGAGGAATGTCTACGCGCTCACCCTTATGACATTAGGTCCACCAGTGCGACCCAGGAAAAATTTGAGCAAACAAATTGGTCGCATTTTTAACAAATTGGTCGCACTCTAGAGCCCTGCACACACACACACACACACACACAGTACACACACACAGACAGACACCCAAACACACACACACACACACACACACACACACACACACACACACACACACACACACACACACACACACACACACACAGACACTCAAACACACACACGCACACACACACACACACGCACGCACGTACACACACACACACACACACACACACACAGACAGTCAAACACACACACACACACACACACGCACGCACACACACACACACACACACTCAAACACACACACACACGCACACAAACACACACACACACACACACACACACACACACACACACACACACACACTAACCAGCACACTGTAGGCCCTGCCTGAAGAGTCCCTTGAGCAGCTTGTGGCAGTACTGGCAGACGGTGGGGCGTGTGTAGCTGTGCACGTGGAAGGTGTGGGGTAACTGCGCCCCTCCTCCTCCTCCTCCTCCCCCTCCCCCTCCTCGCCCTTGACCCCCCCACACCCCCGACCGGTCCACCCAGCAGCCGCTATGAGATCTGTAGTTGCTGGTCTTCGTCATGCTGATCTGAGGATGGGGAGCACAAAAGGGAGGGATGGGAAGAGAGAGAAGAGAGGGAGGATGGAGGCAAATGTAGAGAAAACAATAAGGTTAGTAAAGATGGATGGATGGGTAGAATGGGGTGTGTGCTGACCTTTTTAACAGAAAAAGAACCTCTTTAATCACTGCAGGAGAGAAGAGTTTTGGAGGGAAGAAAATAAACTATCTACACTAAATTGACTATGAAACCTCAAAAAGCTGACTTATACATTGGTAATAAATCCTCAGGGCATTTTCAAACTCCCCCTGCAGTTTCAACTCCTCCTTTAAATTGGCAATTCAAATGTAAACAGAAGGCCTCACCTCCTCTAGACTGCCCCCTGCCTGTGTGGAAAGGGATGGCAGGCGAGGCCGCCCGGGAGGGAACAGGGATAGACTGGACCTACATCGCCGAGACAAACCACTGCAGTCGTTGGGTAAGTGGAGAGCACAGCGCTTGTGGAAGTCTAGACCACAACCTAGAGAGAGAGAGAGAGAGAGAGATAGAGAGAGAGAGAGAGAGGGAGAAAGAGGGGGAGCAACATATCAGACAAACACAGAGAAAAAATGAGTAAAAACATGCAAAGGAAAGGTGAAAAAGTAATAGAAGAACAAAACAAATTTACATTGAAATGTACATGTATTGACTTTAGCAGATGCTTTTATTCAAAGCGACTTACAAAATGAGGAACAACATTCAAGCTACAATGCAGAGGAGACCTTATAGGTGACAAAAATACTACAACAATGAATAAGTAAATACATGAGTGCTGTTCCCATTTAACTGCTGTCATAAGCTGAATATCTATTGATCTTGCTGTGGGTCCACTCAAGAGTAATCTCTTACCTTCACATTTTAACCCTTGCCTGACCAAGCCCCACAGCATCTCCCCACAGTGATGGCAGAAGGTAGGGGTGCGATATGATTGGACCACCAGTGAATGGGGGCGGAACTTAATTACTGTTGCAGATGCTGATTCTGGGTTGGGAAGACAAATCTTGTTTACATTATTACATATTTACATTATTTGCATTTTCAACAATGATGTAATGCTTTATATAAAGTGATGTACAGATATTGGTAGCTTATGGGTAATTCTGTGTGAAAGCAAATAAGGTTGTTGAAGCACCGTCTCAGATTTTGTATAAACCTTGTTTATATCCAGAAAGGGTACCAAAACCAAGGCCTGTAAAATATTTCTGTACTATGTCTTCATGTTATTTTCAGCCCTTGAAATTACACCAGTTTTACAGCCTGAAAATCACATTATCTGGGAAGCAATGTTTGGGGATTAATATCATGAAAAGTATTATTCATAAGCAGCCCTAACTTTGAAGGGTAGAAGACCAACATGTTCTCAGTATGACTGAACCATTAAAAGTTTGTACGGCATTCTCATTGATTTTCTACAAGGCCCTAGATTAGGGAAAAAAATGCAAAAAGAGTGACATTTGTTTTTGTAAGAATTTGGTATCAATCATTATTTTTTTCTTTACATACTATATTTCATTAATGTTGTACCAATATTTGAGCTCTCCACATATCATTGATTAAACAAAGGGAAGTTGTGTTTTTCGTAGGATGAAAATGGTATGTGGGGTAGATCTATGAAAGTAAATCTATGAAAGTAGCTCAGAGTCTAGGCATTTAGCATACAAAGTGCCAATGTTGTACCATAGATAAATAAATAAAGTCAAAATCATTGTTTTGTCTCAGGGACAAGAATGAAAACGCGTTGGTATACAATGTAACTAAGTAAGTATATTTAGTATGAATGAAACATGGTACATCGCTGGCACTTCATACACAAAATGACTATACTGAACTATTTCCATGTTGATTTTCATGTTCCTATTGCTAACCACCATACCATGTTTTAAAACATTACCAAAAAATGTCATGGCCTCCAAGATAAGGCATTTCTGAGAGTGTAAAAATGACACAAAATCAAGAGAGAAAAAATGTATCAAAACATTGGAATTCAACAAAAATATTTTAAAGGTCTTAGTTTTGGGACCTAAATAGGTAGACAACCTTTGAGCAAAATCTGAGACAGTGCAGCAACCATTTTCCTGGATTTTGTCTGATTTGACACAGAATGACCCATATACTGTATACAGTATGTTCTCCCTGGAAATCAAATCCATGATCTTGGTGTTAATGTAAACCCCTTTAACACACACACACAAACAGACACACAAACACACACACACACACATTCACCTGCGAGGACCACCTCTACCATGTCCCCATCTTGAAGTGTGTCCTGTTCACTGAGTTTGCGCAGGATATTCTCATAGCCAGGCTCGTGGCGAAACAGCAGCAACTTCTCCCTCAGACCAATCACACTCACCTCTGGAGCCTACCATCCAATCACAGCACACATAGGGATCACATGACTGTACAACCATCAATCACACCAAAGATTATGCATAGGCGAAGCAAGATAGTTCATAGTTCATGTCTATGGGCGTGAAATGGGGATTGAGTCCTGTCTGCATCAAGAGGCGTGTCGTTGACATATTGATGAGCGAACGTAGCAACCGGCCAACAGCAGCAGAATAAATAACAGGTGCACACCTGATATAAGGTTGATTTTCTCCAGACTGGAATGCTCAATAATGTTAAAAATGTACCTGAAATGGTCAGAAGGGTTTGAGGATCATGAAAACGTGCCCAAAATTCACATTCCTAACTCTATAGAACCAAAATCTTAGCATGTGGTGAAATTCTGAGCTATAGCCATAGACTTCAATGGAACAGTTGCTGCCTCTGCACTACATAAAGAGGGATTTTGACCCCCCCATGCGATCCCGAAGTGGCTCCTGATGAAATATCTTGCTCCGCCATGTATTATCTTTGATCACACTCAAAAACAGACCTCAGAACCCAGAGCTGCCATCTTTGCCGTATCCGGATGCTAATCAGAGTTAACTACCTATTGCAAGTTGCACTGCAAGTTAGCTCTGAGTAGCACAAATCAAAGTTTGCCGTCTAGTGTACCGAAGATCACAGAACCCACTTGAAGGCATATGACAAAAGTGTGTAGTCTGCATTTCAGACTTTTTCATCCAGGTGTGATTATTCAAAATTCCCAAGTTATTTTCCCATAGGAAAAATCACAAGATACCAGATCTCCTTAAAGCTGCAGTTGGCAAGATTTTTTTGATCATATTCATTGAAACCGACACTATGCTCCGACAGAACAACATAAATCAGTTTTAGAAAAAAAAAAAAACTCTTCTACCTCCACCTAGAGCCTGTTATTTGTTTTGCAAAAATCCACAGTTCCCGGTTCTTCTGGTCCAATCAGAGCAGGGCTGTGTGTGATCTGACTGTCAATCACAGTCTGGTGCAGTCTGGTGCGCACTGACGAGCACAAACTCAATGAGATGGTGCTCGGTGGTAGTGGGGGAGGGACATGAGAGTTGTAAACATTCAACATTTTGGCTAAGTCCCCTCAATCTGTCAGACTTGCCAACTGCAGCTTTAAATGGGCAAAGATGGCAATTTTTTTTTAGGTGAACTTCAGAGGTCTATTGTGCCTACACCTCAATAACAGGATACAAAATGATCACATGACAGCGGAGATACCAACCAAACTTGTAGGAACTAATGACTAGTGATAACATGGTTTTGCAGACCTCTGACTTTAGGCCAGTTGCACCACAACATGCTACCCAGTCATACCCACACACACACACACACACACACACACACACACACAAATGGAATCTGCAGATCATTCATAACGCACCAACCAGTCACCTTTCCATATTGATGTCTTCTTCATCATGATGCTATGATAATATCAAGAAACAAACCTTATATTGGGGGCATGTTCAAAAGCAAAACATTATACTCCGTTTTTCTACGATTTCTGGTTTGAACAACATGTTTGGTCGCAATAGTGTGCAACAATGTGCAACGATGTACAACAGACTATTCTCTTTTTTTAGGTGCGTGTCAGACGTGCTGCCCTGTCAGCATTGGCGTTTTTACAAAACCACTGTATTAAAAAGGCGTAGAGCACAGGATATCCACCTAGTTTACAGATAAAAGGTTACAAAAAGTTGACAAGAAAAGGAAACATATAATACAGGTTGTTTACATCGCCTTCATCAGGTTTCTGAATACATTTAGAAAAGAAAGCAGACAATGACCTTCATAGACCGCTTATGCGAACAAGACTGTAACACTGTATCCTTAAATACATTTAGGGGTGTGTCCAATCTAGCCTGGGTGTTCCCATGCTGCCTTGCGCGCGATTTGATTCACGCTGCTAAGGCAGCCTGGAAACTACCGCCCTAATTTTTGCCTCAGATAGGGAACCAATCACAGAACAAGGGGGAAAGCAAGACGATGATGAGATATGCACAGACGCATTTGATAGACATTCGTGGCACCCAATAAATGGATCTGGGCATTTTTTTCAAATACGAGAAAATTAACGTTTGGTTCCCAGACCACGTCTCATTGAGAAGTTGTGGCGCTAGCCAGGCTATGTCCAATCCGCATTTGGGGTTATTTTGTTATCACATGTCGAGCGCATTGTTCAAAAGGGTTGTTCTTCTGTTTCTTAATCAGTCATGGGTGTGTTTTGGGCGTAACTTCCTTTGAGAGAGTGACATCTGTCATCCAGAGAATGACATCTGTCATTCCCTTTAACAGCAAGCAGCACAACTTCAAACAGCACATCGGTATTGTCCAGACATCGGTGCATTTGATGGAATCTGCTTGCATGCGAGACCATGTATAGAACACAGGGATTCCACTAACGCTTGCTTTACTGAAACCTGTTTTTGGCTACATGCATTCTCACCTATTATTTGAACTCAAAGGTGAAACTAATTTCATCATGGACTACATGGATAAAGATTTTTGGACCATGCGCCAGACCACACCTTATTTCACACAGCGAAATATTTGTCACTGACTGGGTGCAAAATATGAAAAAGCCTTGCATCGCACTTTGCGCCACGTTGCGCCAAGTGTACAATAGGGCGCTTAATGTTGTTGCAAAGTACAGTTTTAGGTGAAAACTGCAATGGAAAATCAACAATGTACTTGCACTGAATTACCATTCAAGTGGAAAATAATGCTGTGTGTGTGTGTGTGTGTGTGTGTGTGTGTATGTGTGTGCGTGCGTGCGTGCGTGTGTTTGTGTGCGTCCCAACCCACACGGCTGCAATAAAAAGTGACCAGTAGCTCATTGGTTCACATCAGAAAGCAAATTGGTTCATCTGATCTGAGGGAAGCCGTGGCCCACTGGTTAGCACTCTGGACTTGTAACCGGAGGGTTGCCGGTTCGAGCCCCGACCAGTGGGCCACGGCTGAAGTGCCCTTGAGCAAGGAACCTAACCCCTCACTGCTCCCCGAGCGCCGCCGTTGTAGCAGGCAGCTCACTGCGCCGGGATTAGTGTGTGCTTCACTTCACTGTGTGCTGTTTGTGTTTCACTAATTCACCGATTGGGTTAAATGCAGAGACCAAATTTCCCTCACAGGATCAAAAAAGTATATATACTTATACTTATACTGATTGGTCTGATAAGCATGAACAGGAAAACAGGTGTTCTGGCTATGCCTATGCCTGCTGGGTGTATGTGCATGTTGTTGTGCACCAACATGCATATACGTATGGGCACACCAGAGCAATGGACAAAACCTGCTGTGTGTTTGCGTGTGTGTGTGTGTGTGTATGTGTGTGTGTGTGTGTGATTATTTGATGTCATCTGATGGTACAGAGCTCACCATTCAAAAGAAAAAGGACAGAGTACAAAATCGGTAAGCATCACTGCAAAACGTGTCTGTGACAAATGATCTCTGTATCTATGTTTTACTCTTTTTCCCTCTCTCATACACACACTAAGACACTATGTGCGCGCACACACACACACACACACACACACACACACACACATACACGTACACGCACACAACATTGTGGAAATAAAATTTGTGCGGGACGTCAACAGCAAGCCCAACACAAGCAGCAGGTGGGTGAGCACTCTCTCTGTGGCAGATATCGAGCCGGTAAATGTCACACTCGTTTCCTTCTCAAACGGCCAAGATGACGATGATTCAAAACTCAAGCGGGAAGAGAGGGTGGGAGGGGGTGGACTCTGAGAGCCTGCTGCTTAAGACCTTGCTGACGCACATGCATATCATGCACAGAAATAGCAGGAAATTATGCAAGGTGAGAAAAAATGACCCATCCAAATCAACCAAAGGAACGGCACAGCTTTTCATAATCTGAAGGGGTTTTCTAAAAAACAAATATGATCCAACAGTGCCACGCTGAGGTGAAATAAGGTGTTTATAAGAAGCATTCTTTGCCTTAAGAAGTCCTTTTCTTAGACTCAGGACAAACTGAGTGTCCACTTAGAGGCCTATGCCATCAACAGGACACTTTGCTCTTTCAGTCAGTGCAGCTCACTTGCAACGAGATTGCGTGAAAGATTAGAAGGCAACAATTTGTTTTCACATCATGTCTATCACTGTTGCTAACAATAGTCTAACCTAAAGTAGGTGCAACTCAAGAGATGACCTATTTTTTTCTTTTCTTTCAAAACTGAAATACACTGAGCTGTGTGTTAGCCACATAGCCCAAACCACAAAGTTCTAGAAGATTTAATTCTGAAGGTGATCCATTTTTAGTAAGCTACTGTAATGGGAATCATGGCAGAAAGACTGGATGTTGTGGACACAGCACTTTTCAATCACCATAGTTGGGGAACAACAACATCTCTGCATCTTTCCCCAGCCCAAAACGCTTAAAAAACGTTTAAAAAGTATACTTCAAAATAGAAGTTTTTAAGTTAACTTCAGTGTACTAAAATTAAATATACCAATTATGCAATAATCAAAGTGTTTTTTAACATACTTTTAAAAAGTGTACTTTGTTGTTACTGTATTTTAAATTGTAAAGACGTTTATTTATATTAAATTGCTAATACTTAGAGTGGTAATACAGTCTATGGGAAGTATATGTTTTGGTAATACATTGTTTATATACTTTCTGAAAGTGTACTATGATCTCACTTTATTAGAAGTGTAATCTAAGTACACATTAATAAAGTGCACTATCCTATAAGAGTATTTTAGTGGCATATCAGAGTACTTTCATAAAATATGCTAAAGCACAAATATTTACAGTTGTACTTATAGGAAATACACATATGTCTAATATATTGTTAGTAGAATTTCTAAGAGTGTGCACCAATTGCACTTGAACTGCACTGAAGTGCCCTTGAGCAAGGCACCTAACCCCTCACTGTTCCGCGAGCGCCGCTGTTGTTGCAGGCAGCTCACTGCGCCGGGATTAGTGTGTGCTTCATCTCACTGTGTGCAGTGTGTTTCACTAATTCACGGATTGGGATAAATACAAATTGAGACCAAATTTCCCTCACGGGATCAATGAGTATATATACTTATATACTTACTTATACTTACTTCATCATTAATATGATCTTATTACACTTAAGTGTAATTTAGTGTCATATCAGAGTACTTTCATAAAATATGGCGAAATGTGGTAATTATAGTGGTTATTTAGTGTATCATAACAATGTAAGCTTTGCCATTTGTAATAGCCTAAATTGTTGAGTATGATTTTCTGAAAGGGTACTATAACTTTATGTGAAGTGTATAGTGTATAACATTTTATGGTTACACTTTACTTGACGGTATCTACGTAAGAGTGACATGACACTGTCATGACACTGTCATGAATGTGTCATAAACAAGTCATAAACTTTTATGACATAACACTTCTGTTATTAAATTTGTTTTTTGTCATGACAAGTTAGGGTTAAGTTTAGGGTTAGGGTTAGAGGTCAGGGTTAGGGTTAGGTCATAGACACTGTCAAGTAAAAGTGATACCCATTTTATTTTATTTCTTTGATTTAACCTAACTTTTAATAAAATATGCTAAAACGCTGCAGTGTGTAACCTAAGTCTGATATGTCAGCTGCATGGATGGCAATGTGCAATAACCTACAGAGAGAGACAGGTCTATTTTGATGTGATCAAATCATTTTTTTTCTTTTGTTGAATTTGTGTCTCGGTGGGGTAGTAGCCTACATAAATTTGTGATTTATAAGTTTGAGAGTATGAGAGGATGAATGTGGCTTTACATTCACATTTTGTTAAATTTACATGTAGGCATCACTGGGTGGTAGTCCAGTTGACTAATCATGATGGCTGTTTTGAATTTGAACTGGAGTGGACGGGGTCTGTATATACCCATACGAACAAGGTCTGTTCATGTTTCTAGTAAAAAAAAAATCTTGTAACTTTATTTTCAAGACAGATGGACTGTAGAGCAGAAAATGCACTAGTACGTTCTGTATTACAGGTTTGTCAAAATTACAGTCATGCTAGTTTGGACTCGTCATATGAGATGACAATTGCTAAAGCCAGCTGGACCTAAAGTGCTTGCTAGTACACGTTAACAATGCAGATCAATGCATTTTATGAAGTACAATGTTTTTCTGCCATTTACATTAGAGGGGACTGATATTTTTTAAGCGCTCTGCACATTGGCTCCGACATGAATGCGGTGCAGTCCGTTTGTGAGATCCGACTATCGTAACGCCTCCAATTACCACCACTTCAAAAATTCTAAAACAACGATGTTTTTTAATACTTAAAAATAACATTTGATAAATGAACCTTACATTTTTAAGTAGCCATACATGTGTACATTTGAACCAAATCTGGTTTGGTTCTTATCGGGGCTTTTACTGCCTGAAATATCCGATATTGTTTACCACGCTCGGAGGTTAGTGCTGGACTGGTGGGTCGTCTATTTACGCCATTTCAACGGTTAGACCGAGAATTCTCGTCAGGAAAAAAAAAAATCCACTGGAGCTCCAAGCAGATTTGTACACGCAGCCTTACAACACTGTTTAGGCCTACAGCTCTTCGAGTCACGGTAAAATTTCATTTTTGGTACATAGCTAATTTAGATACACCTATGGTGTGGGTGCTTGAGTTGCGCTATTTTCTGAAGTAATGTAACAATGTTTTACCATCATAGGAGAGTGTTAAACAATTGTCCTCCACAGTGGACATTTGTAGTTACTACCTCCATTTTTTTCTCTTTTTTACTTATTTTTGATTCAGTTTTATGTGTACAGTGTTATGAAGTCCACTGTAATGGACACTTTTTATTTCTTAAATAAAAACATTTTTTTCAAAAAAAAAGTTTTCAGTATGCTCATTGTCTTCCAAACTATTGGGGAAGTTAAGAAAAAAAAGAATTTGGAGATATTTTTTTTCTTGGTAGTCAGGAGGCTATAGCGAAAGGCGCATATAAAGCGCAGCTAAAGAAGCACTGTCACAAGATGTAAGTAGCAACTCCGCAGGATAAATGTCCTTAGGATTTTTATTCAGTCACTCAATCATTATTGGGGTAAGTGTTGCTTTTTTCAGGCCATGTTTTCTATGGTAACCCATTCTCAGTCAGTGAAAGTAGCATACTTACTGTAACTATAACTGTTTTGTCTTAACTTTGCCTAGGAGTTCATATAGACGAGTGCAGATGCATGTAGGCTATACTCTGCTAGTCACCAACAGGTTTTAGTAAAGCAAGGTTTAGTGGAATCCCTGTTTCCATATGGTCTCACGTGCAAGCAGATTTCGCCCAGTACCCGGCGTTTGATCACATAATCGTTTGATCACAATATTGAATGTGGACTGGCCATGCCTTTATGTCTATAAACTTTGCGCCTCTGACCATCCATTTCTGATCACCAAAATAGAGCCTTAAATCTACATGGCAGAGTCTGACGCTGGTGTGCGGGGTTGTATTGAAAACAAATGAATATAAGATCGCCACCAAGGTGCACAGAGCTTTAACAACAGACTACCTGACCACGTCTACCCATACTATGGCAAACAGATGGTCTCAAGTACCAATTTGACCCATAAAAAGTAAATGTCAAATAGGCACAGATAATCTACATTAATCTTATCATTGTCAATGGATTTCAGGGTAAAGTATTGTTCATCTTGTAAAATGTTTTCCATCTTTCTGTTTTTATAGACAACAGAGACAGATTCTCTAATACCAAGGTCAGTGCATTTGACTCTGCAGTCCAGCCCAGGGCTTGACACCGAGAACATTCTGCATCTTGGACTGGAAGGTGGGTGTGCTAGTAAGGAAGCTAGCTATCACAGCTGTTGCCACCGCATCTCGTGTTGGGAGGGAAGTTCACTCACTGCACAACTGTACCAGCTGTTCACTGTTGTGTGTAATGTGTAAGATTTTGGAATGCTGCAGAGGAAATGTAACAAATGTTTCCTCCTCAGCCATGATCTTGAATTTCCCCTTGGGGATCAATAAAGTATCTATCTATCTATCTATATCTATGATCTGTGACTGCATGATTTTCTTTCTAATGCCAGCGCACTTTGCAAACAAATAAGTAATACAGGGGGAATTCTCCCATTTGCGCGTAATTCGCGTGTAAGCTTTTTTTTTACTCGCTTCAGTTACGCACTTCTGTGTTACGCGCATTCTCCCATTCCCGTTTCTGTCATACCCACAACATCTGAAACTTGTACTGTGCTGTTGTACTGTATTGTGGTCTATGCAGCAGTCGTTGCACAAGTTCACAGGGTGGATAGACACTTCACCATTCTTACTAAACCTCAAAAAAATATTATGAATGGGGAACTAAGTGTGCTCAAGGAGGGACAATGTTGTTTGGGATGAGAAAGTGTGAGAGACAGGTGTCACGTTGTCAGACTGAGTGTGTATGTGGGCTTTCTCTGTGTGTGGGTCGTGGGAGGGTGTGCGCACCTTAGAAGTGTGTGTGAGTGTGTGTGTGTGTATAAAAACAGGGGGTGTGTCCGCGAGTGTTCATCCGTCTTCATCTGTATTTTATGTCATGTCCTGAGCCACACAAGAATGTATGCGGTGTGGAAACTTCCGCTCAAGAGCAAAGGTGGAACCTGAAGGGGGAAGCAAAGCAAAATGGTACGGCCAGAGTGTAGACTCACTTTCTGTCTTTCTCTCTCTTTCTGTCTCTCTTTCTGCTCTCTATCTGTGTGTGTGTGTGTGTGTGTGTGTGTGTGTGTATGTGTCTGTGGTTGGAAAGTTAGCAGCAGAAGCTGAAACCACACAGGCCCCCCTGCCTGATGCAGACTCTCCCCCTAACTGCAGCAGAAGCAGACACCCTTGTGTGCCTCTCTCTCTCTCTCTCTCTCTCTCTCACACCCATTCAAACACACACACACAAACACACACACGCACACACTGTCGCAGGCTCGCAGTTTCAACCCAGTTGGCATCATACTCTGAAATGGCCCTAGTGTTGCTCTTGTACATCTCTCTGGTGTTGCTCTTGTACATCTCTCTGGTGAAGATCTGGGCCAGACATGCATTAGAATCAGATATTGTCTAGTATGCACAGCATGCTCATGTAACCTGCGTTGGGATGAACAGCGCCCTGGCTCAGCTAGTTCTCTCACTACAGTGACTCTTAAGGCGTCAGGCGGGAGGCCTACATAACGTACATACTGCATACTGTTGGGGCCAGTCGTGGCCTACTGGTTAGGGATTCGGGCTTGTAACCGAAGGGTTGCTGGTTCATTCCCCGACCCAGTAGGAAAAATGTGGGCGGGGGAAGTGGTTGAGCACTGCTCTCCCTAGCCCACATCCACGGCTGAAGTGCCCTTGCAAGGCACCTAACCCCTCACTGCTCCCCAAACGCTGCTGTAGCAAGGCAGCTCACTGCTCTGGGTTAGTGTGTGCTTCACCTCACTTTGTGTTCACTGTGTGCTCTGTGTGTTCAAATTCCTTGTACACGCAAGTATACTTGGCCTACAAACCTGATTTACATTTACACAGCTACGTACCAGCTGGCTACCGTTACGCTCACAAACATTACAAATAGGGTGGCCGTCCATCCGGATTTCGTCCGGACAGTCCGGTTTTTGAGCTCTCTATCTAGACAGAGAGAGTGTGTCCTCCTTTTTGGACATTTGTCTGGATTTTTGTCATGAGTGGCCCTATGTCCGCATTTTATGAGCACATAGGATCCGCCTCATTTCAAGGCCTCTGTAAGCTACTCATCTCTGTTACGTGTCATCATTTCTGACCCTCCGCCACCACCGTAGCACGGGACATCACAAAACTCCATCTTTTTTGCCAAGCAGTCAATGCGACAACTCCCCTCGTGATTGAATGAATGAACACCGTTGCTAAGCTTTAAGTTGCATATGTCTTTCAACTCTGCGTGGTATTCTGAACACCACTTTACTACCAAAAGCAGGACAGATGCATACCATGCATTTTGTAAACTGTGAAACAGATATTGATGTCAGCTCCAGGGGTAAGAGTCCCATAGAGAGGCACACTCTCACAGGCAGGCACAAAGAGAAAGCTGGATCTGCCGGGAAATCCTCTGTGGCATCGTTTTTGCTCCAGCAACAACCACAGCTGCAGAGCTCACTAAGTTATTAAGTGACTAAAAAGTTATTTGGTTACAAAGGTGGGTTTGTTGACTAATGTGGGAAAAAAAACACACACAAACAAAAAAAACAAATGTTACTATGTTATTATAATAAGTATGGGAATGTTGGAAATAGCTGACTAATGTGAAAAAAGCAACAACAAATGTTACTATAACTAGATGTACCGCAGAGCGGTACAAAATATGACCGCCGCCCAGTCCAGCACATTTTTTCCACAAAAAGAAATCACGCTGAAAGGCCTATATGATTCTAACTGTCTCACTAAATTGCATTATCCACACTCAATTATCACTGGTATCTGCTAGACAACAAGTACCAAAACATTATTAGTTCATAGATTTCACATGTAAAATTCATTTTATACAACCCCACCTCCATCTTGCCTGTTCATAATTCTGAGAAATTCTTGATTGTTTGTGTTATGTTTATGTTATGTGTGTGTGTGTGTGTGTGTGTGTGTGTGTGTGTGTGTGTGTGTGTGTGTGTGTGCGTGCTTGTGTGTGTGCCTGCGTATGTGCCTGTGAATGCAAGCGTACATATGTCTACTGTGTGAGTATGTGTCATACGTATGATTACTGTGAATGTATGTGTGTGTGTGTGTGTATCTGTTTGTGCACATGTGTGCACATGAAATGGGTTAACATGACCCCTGGAGGCAAACATACGGAAAAAAATGGTCATCCTAGGCCCCCAGTTCTCAAGATATTCACAGAGAACTGTGTCTGCCCTACCCTCCTTTTGGGGGGTCCAGTCCAGCGGGGGGGCTACAGATCAAAACGAAAAATGACGGTTCCATGTTATCCATGTGGGGGTACATGCCCACCAAGTTTTGTGTACCCCGGTCTTTCAGTGTCCCGGGAATCCTTGTTGGTGTACGTCACTAAATGTACACATAAATTATTTTATTGTAAGGCCCCCCATGAACGAAAGTACACAAAACTTGGCATGCATTCGGAAGGTGTCATAATGATCCTACACTTTTAATTTCGTGCAGTTTTGACCTTGTCAGCCAGAGATATTGTGATGAAAACACCTAATTTTTTGCTTTTTAATTTTTAACTAGGTGGCGCTATACATGAAATAAGTGGTAATGGGATGGGTTGACATGCCCCCTTAAGACAACATACATAAAAAAAGGTGGACCTCCTAGGCCCTACGGTTCTCGAGATATTCACAGAAAACTGTCTCCAGCCACCTACAGGGCAGTTGGTGTATAGTAACATAAACTAATTTATTGTGTGGCCCCCCATGAACGGAATTCCACGAAACTTGGCGTGCATTCAGAGGGTGTCATAATGATCCTACACTTCCAATTTCGTGCAGTTTTGACTATGTTAGGTCACAGATACCTGCGATTACAACACCTCATTTTTACTTTTTTGTGTTTAACTAGGTGGCGCTATACATGAAATGAGTGGTTATTGAATGGGTTGACATGGCCTCTTGAGATCAACATACCAAAAAAAAATGGTCCTCCTAAACCCTACGGTTTTCGAGATATTCTCAGAAAACTGTGTCTGCCCTACCCTCCTTTCGGGGGGTCCAGTCCAGTGGGGGGGCTACAGATCAAAACGAAAAACGATGGTTCCATGCTATCCATGTGGGATTACATGCCCACCAAGTTTCGTGTACCCCGGTCTTTCAGTGTCCCGGGACTCATTGACGGAAATTTGGGCATGCGAAAAAGAAAAAAAAAAAAGAAAAATCTGACTAAACCTATATGACCGCCGCTTCGCTGCGCGGCGGTCATAATAAATTATGCTATAATAAATAGGTGCCTTCTATAGATATGGTTTATTTTCTAATGTTATTCCCCATATGTTATTCTGAAGTGATATCTCCTCACTTTTGGACCTTTGTCCTAACTTTTGGGCACAAGTGTGCTCATTTTCAGTGTCATGGCGGTGGTCACTGCAACTACAAAGGCATCCATCATCAGCCCAGTGTGTTATTTTCACAATTGAAACAGCCATGTGACTGCAGATAATATTAACTGGTCCGGTCTGGTTCCTTGGTAGATCAGTGCCAAATGTACTTCAGAGGCAATTCAATTCAACAATACATTGCATTAATACAGAGCTTTCCAGAGCACCCAAAACACTGTACAGTTAAAGGGGGGCCCCCCTAACCACAACCAATGTGTAGCACCCACCAATATGATGCACGGCAGCCATTATGTGCCAGAATGCTCACCACACATCAGCTTGAGGTGGAGAGAGAGGGAATGTGTAAACCAACAATTAGGGGCCCGTCCCAATACCTCCCCTACCCCTAGATTTTTGCCCTAACCCTCGTTTTTGCGCGTGCACGTGTAGGGTGTCCCATTACTTTAGGGAGCAAGGGGAAGTGCTATTTTCCCCTTAAAATCAACCCTCAAAATATAGCCAGGACCGATGCAGGCTTAAAACGAAGTGGGAGATGAAATTACCCAGGATACCGTGCGAGCTCAGCGAGCCGGCCAAATTTTTCATATATTTTCGCAAATAAGCATATTAAAATTTCGAAATATGTTGGAATATGTTAGTTTAATGCACATCTGATGGACTGTTGAGTTTTGAACACTGATGTTAAAACTCAACATATCTCACGACGCTATCTGACGATGTTCATGATATCTGCTGAGTGCTTTGAGAGAGTCTGCCCATCAAATAACGTTATATATCTGATTCTGATCTGGGTAGTTTCGTCAATATTTAAGGTGTGTGTTCTGGCATTCACATGAACACTAATATCTTTGTTGATTAACCAGACGTAGATAAACCAGCACAGCCCACACAACAATGACCGCTGGAACGGGCATGTTCCTGAATGAAAATAGTAGCAGGCTACTACCGGTAGATGCATCGGAGCTGCGCGTGACGTAGGTGAGCACGTTCGCTACGCTAATTTGCATATAGTGGTGTCCCAATTCATAGGGAAAGATCACCACCTTCACCTCCACTTCCCTTGTCGAAGGGGCTTTAATGTTGAGGGCAATCAAAACCAAGTGGAAGTTTTAAGGGGGGAGAAATGGGACGGGCCCTTACACTGGGGGGATGATTAGGGGGCAGATTGAATGAGCCAGGTTGGGAGTTTGGCCAGGACACTGAGAACACTCTACCCATGGGATATTTTATGACCACGGTGAGTCAGGACCACAGATTAACAATGGCCTTTCCTATATAGCAGTGTCCCTGTCACTGTGCTGGTGCATGTGATTTTTTTGATCAGAGGATTGTCCTTCTGTACACTTCTTTCATCCTATCAAAGGAACTCTGGTGTCATTCCTGGTGACTATTGGGTCCTTGGTTACCTGTCTGACCAAGGCCATCCGTCCCGGATTACTCAGTTTGGCTGATTCCATTTGATAATGATGGAGGCTACCGTGCTATTGTGCACTTTCAATGCTGCAGAAATGGTCTTGTACACTTCCCCAGATCTGTGTCTTGACACAATCCTGTCTTGTAGGTCTATGGATAATTGTCTCGACCTTGTGGCTTGGTTTTCAGTCTGACATAGACCCTCAACTGTGAGACCTTACATAGACAGATGTGTGCCTCTCCTAATAATGTCCAAAGAATTAATTTACGCCAATCAAGTTGTAGTAGCATCTCAAGGACCATTGATAGAAGTAGGATGCCCCAGAGTTTAATTGCAAACATCATATTAAAGGGTCTGAATACTTCTGTAAATGGTATATTTCAGCCTTTTATCTTTTTAAAATAAATGTACAAAACACTCCAAACACCTGCTTTTTGTGGAGCATTGGAGAACTGTGAATAGATTTATGAGACTTAAAGATGAGTCTGAAACATAACAAAATGTGAAAAACTTTCCGGTTGCACTGTATATCTGAAATTCTGAAACTTCACAGATTGCAGAGCCTGAACCTGTCTTGGGTAAACACAGAGTTGACATAGTGACAGGCTATCTGACAGGCTAACTCCGGGTATTCTCTTTATCTCATCTTCAAAGGCCAGATGCACACAAATCTTCAGCTGAAGGGCTTGCGGACAGATACACGAGAGGCGACAGACTTGAAAACCGCAACATAATTCAAATGCCTCACAGTTTTTGATTTAAGATTCAAAGAAATGAACTCCACTGTAATGAAAATATTTGTGATGACAGAATAATATTATAACGCTGTAAGCAATAAACCTCCTCATTCAACATAAACTGCTGGCATGCAGCATTAACTGACTATACAGCCGTAGAGGTTTCTCAGTAAAATGGTTTAAAGTGGCTTAACCTACAAGGTTCTGGTTTTGTGGCCAGTGCAGCTGTTACTGCACAGGTGTACAGGATAGACATGACACTCTTCATTCTCCTGAGCACGAGAATGTGAAAAGCCCTTTATGCTCTCCTCAATGTATTTACCTACTACTTACTTTTATTTCACACACGGTCTTCCAAGGCTACATACTACAGGTCTGATCAAATAAAACATTAGTCAAGTATAAAACATTCACATCTGAATCCTCAGATCACACAATAGAGCACTTTGGGTTGCACTCTGCATACAAAAATGCGCTATATAAATAAAAGTAACTTGACTTGACTTGACATGTCTAAATTGGACTGGTGTTTACCACATTCCAATGGCGATATTCACACCCCTGTTGTGTATAGCAATGGCCAGCACCCATTTAGTTAGCGATGAGGTCCCAGAGTTAACCCTAAAGCATTAGCATTGCTAGCATCATCCTGTAGCACTTGAATTTCAAGAACACCATATCAGCGTCTTCACTCCTTAACCTAATACAACTGTGAACTTGTTTTAACCTCTGTGACAGTTGTTTGCCAAGTAGTTGTGTAACACTACAGTGGAACAAGAGAGTGGGTGTCCTGAGACACAAAATGAAAGAACAAAGGCACTCTGTTTAGAAGCAAAAATATGGAGGAAAAGGCCAAGGGAAACTGTTTTGAAATGGGCCCACGTGTTGCGGCCATATTGATCTTCCTTAGGTCACAAAATGGTCCCTTTTTGATTTTGTATTATGCTTTCTTTTCACAGACATTCAAAAAGCCGAGTCAACAGACCTCAGGGACGAGAGCCTTTAATCTCTTAGCCATCTGTTGCCATTATAACCCAGATGGAAATTCTACAAAGACTATATTCAGAAGGATGGTTTAACCCATTTACTCCTAAAATGCCTGCTAAAAACGCCTATAGAATCCTATGGCATTCTAGACTAAATAACCTTATTTCCTGAGGGTTTTCTGAAAACATACAAAAAATTGTCAACGTCTACCAAAATGTAATATCTAAGCCTCTGTAGCACCTAGAAACATGAAATAAAAAGCATGCTGCGCTACGCAGCATCCAGCGGGAGGGTCAATGTTGCGCTACGCAGCATCCAGCGGGAGGGTCAATGTTGCGTCATGCAGCATCCAGCGGGAATGGGTTAAATGTGACAGTATTGTGACAATATCATGGCAACTGGCCAGATTTACACAAGGGGGTGAGGGGGGGGGGGGCGGGAGAGGGAGAGCAGCATGACTGAATTTATTTGTGAAACTATTCAAAACAAGTTGGTGAGGAAGATGATGAACGGAAAGTGGATGAAGAGCAAGTGAATGAAATGTAGATAAGGTTTGTGATGAAGAATGCCATTGATAGAGAGAGTGAAAAGAATATGAGAGAATGCAAACAATAAGCTCAACACGAACCCTGTTGACTTCTTGTGTGTTTAAATGAGTGGATGTGTGTGTGTGTGTGTGTGTGTGTCTGTGCCAATGTGTGTGACCGCTGACCTTTCTCTCGATGATCTCAGCAGCGAGCCTTTTGGCTGAGCGGAAGCTGAGTCTCCTTGATGACGCTTGGACCACCTCCTGTAGCAGACCCAGCTGGAACCTCACCAGTGCCAGACCAGAACCGCTAACAGAACCGCCAACAGAACCCGACCCCACTGACATGGAGGAGAAGGCTGCTGCAGAGAGAGATAGAGAGAGAGAGAGAGAGAAAGTAACCAAGGAATAGAGAATAAAGTTAACAGTGGGTATTTAAATAGGTGTCATATGCTACAACAGACTTATCTAGATTGGACACAAAACAAGTTATTGCATAGCTGGTTGGAAACATTAAGGTATTTGAAAATTGTAGGGATTTTTTTGCAAACATTAAGGTCATATGTGAGAATTGTAGGGGATTTTTGGCAGAAGATTCAGCTGTCATTTCCCATTTTAGCCTATTTCTAACTTTCTAGGCCTAGTCTAGTCCTAGTCTATTGCACTGACTGTAATTATAAACACACTTTTTGCGCACATAGCCCTTTTAGCCTTGCACATCATTTTAAAGCTACAGATGAGGTTAGTGGAAGCCCACAGACTAACCTAATGGCTGAGAGAGAGACAGAGAGCGTCATAACAGGACTCACAGTCCGACCCTGTATGCATTTTCTCAGGCTTCTGACACTCCATGTTGACTGTATGTGGTCGACATGTGCTGTTTTGTGACTTCATGATATGTACGTCTGATAGTTATGTTCAGTAACGCACTGATATGTTTTTTATGGTGCCTTTTAAGGGTGATCATGGTTGCTATTAGGTAAGCTTGGTCACCAAGCGTAACCTCATCCTGCAACACAGCACTGTCAAAATGAGAGGAAGGTGCGATAGCAGAGGCATGCCCAAAGGTCAACTCAAACTCACTGCTCTCAACTTTTGGCAGCTATGTTTTTATGCAGTTCTGCTATATTAAAATATGCAGCTGTATTCATAAAAAAGATGCTCAAGACTGAATAACTGTCAAGCTATTTAAGTCACTTGATGTGCATCACCATGTCCGCAGGATCAGACATGGTAACAAACATAATGTTATCAGAAAGATAAGATAACAAAGGCCTATTATGATGCAGGCAATTGTGCAGTTTTCCAAACATTTCATTTAATCTGAGTCACTTTGATTCTGAGAAGACAATTGGGGGATTAGTGTAAATTATGAACTCATTCCAGCACATCCTTTTCTAGTCTTACAGTCATCTGTGAGTGACACTGATTCTTTAGCAAATATGTAAGAGGCTAATCTGAGACCTGCACGTCTAGTCTAGTTCTGTTTTAGAGTGAAAAACATAAGGCTGTACTTATAGCAAGGAAGACACACTTACTTGAGATTCCGGAGTCCGAGCTTTCAGAAGAGGGTCTGTTGGCAGCCATTCTACCTTCCCAAAGTGTGTGTGTATATGTCTGTAAATAGGTGTGTATAAGGTGACGTCTCCTGTGGAGAACTGTGTGTGTGTGTGTGTGTGTGTGTGTGTTCGCTGCTTCGCTTCCTCTGGTGAATGCTGCGCTGGTAAAACAAGAGTCGGAAGAGTCGAACAGGAAGTCGCTTGCTTTTTTCATCTCTCTCTTTCGCTCTCCATCTCGTCTTGTCCTCTACATGAGTGAAGTTCTTTCTTCTGTCTCTCTCTCTCTCTCTCTCACACACACACAGTCTTAGTAGTCAAGCTCAAACACACTCACACACGACTAGTTTGACACACATATAATATGCTTTAGTCTCACTTTTCTTTTTCTTATGTCAACAAATGAACACACGGACACACTGAATTCAGTTTTGAAAAGTGGAACATTGTTTTTTTTTTTTATTGTCATTACATATTACTGAACATTTTTATTAAAATATACATGAGGTTGGCCCCTTCACACTTAAGAACTTGACCATCAGAGTAGGGAATACAGTAAACTAAGCATACCCTAGACACTCCTACTCCTTCAATAGAATTTGCAGGCTACATTCTAACCAGACTGAGTGTGTATGTGTGTGTGTTAATGTGGATGTGAGAGAAACTGGTTAAGAGGACAGACACACACACACTCACACATATACACAAAACATTTGGCGGAGGGGAGTTTCACATTCTAAAAAAACAATACCATAGCTCACAATAAGAGCTTTGAAGACAGCAAAACACACACACACACACACACATCACCGTTCACACCCAGCCTGTGGCTGTCTGAAACCTACTGTATGCATGTGTGAGAGACAGAGATACATTTAGATGACTTTTTTTTTTTTTTTAAATACACATTGAACTGTGACCGCATTCTTTTCTGGCTCGCCGTCACTCCATCTTTCTCTCTATCCACATTTCCTCCATCTTTCTCTCTATCCACACTTCCTCCACAGTGTCATCCCGTCTCCCTTTGCATCCTTTTGCTTCCCATTCCTTTTCCTCCTCTCTCCGTACTCTTCCCACAAACATTTCCTCCATATAATAAGGATTGTATCGTTTTGACTTTGCTGTGGGACATCATCCCCCAACAATACCTATCAGCTAGCAGCTCTGGTCATAACCCAGCCAAGTCCCTTTCCCACAAAGATGAGCACACCCTTCCCTGAGAGTGGCTTTGAGTAAGATGCGGCCCGCATCCGTTCCAGTGTCCAGTGCCGCAGGCCAGTTCTATCAGCACCGTCTCCAGCCGAGGCATCTGCAGCCACACCTGCGGGGTGAGCTCAGCTCCCCACGCTCTCTCTACCCCAAGCAGTCTGGCTGAACTGCTTGTTTTCCAACCCTCTCTCTGTTTTCCCTCCATCCTTCTCTTTCTCTCTCTCTCTCTTGCTCCATCTCGATCTTTCTCCAGCTATGACTCTACCTCCCTCAACGCTACTTATTTCCCTTCTCAAAACAGTCCAACTGCTCTCAAATCAAACCCATCATTAACATTCAATGCATCTTTTCATTCAGTAGGTCACATCTCCACCAGCCTGTCTGTACGTAC